>NW_027488898.1:0-231787 GCF_050948215.1 Halictus rubicundus
TATCCGCTATCCTATCCTATCCTCTATCCTATCCTATCCTCTATCCAACGAATCCCCTATCCTATCCTCTATCGGATCCTATCCTCTATTATATCCTATACTCTTTCCTATCCTGTCCTGTATCCTATCCTATCCTCTATCCTATCCTATCCTCTATCGTCTGCTCTATCCTATCCAATCCCCTATCCTATCCTCTATGCTATCCTATCCTCTGTCCTATCCTACGCTCTATCCGATCCAATCCTCCATCCTATCCTATATCCTACCCTATCCTCTATAATATCGTATCCTCTATCCTATCCTATCCTCTACCCTATCCTGTCCTCTATTCTACCCTCTATCCTATCCTATCTTCAATGCAATCCTGTATTCTATCCAATCATCTATCCTATTCTATCCTCTATCCTATCCTATCCGCTATCCTATCCGCTATCCTATCCGCTATCATATCGTATCCTCTATCCTACCCTATCCTCTATCCTATCTGATCCTCTATCCTATCCTATCCTATCCTCTATAATATCTTATCTTCAATTATATCCTATCCTATTCCATCCTCTATTGTATCCTATACTCTTTCCTATCCTGTCCTGTATCCTATCCTATCCTCTATCCTATCCTATCCTCTATCGTCTGCTCTATCCTATCCAATCCCCTATCCTATCCTCTATGCTATCCTATCCTCCGTCCTATCCTACGCTCTATCCGATCCAATCCTCCATCCTATCCTATATCCTACCCTATCCTCTATAATATCGTATCCTCTATCCTATCCTATCCTCTACCCTATCCTGTCCTCTATTCTACCCTCTATCCTATCCTATCTTCAATGCAATCCTGTATTCTATCCAATCGTCTATCCTATTCTATCCTCTATCCTATCCTATCCGCTATCCTATCCGCTATCCTATCCGCTATCATATCGTATCCTCTATCCTACCCTATCCTCTATCCTATCTGATCCTCTATCCTATCCTATCCTATCCTCTATAATATCTTATCTTCAATTATATCCTATCCTATTCCATCCTCTATTGTATCCTATACTCTTTCCTATCCTGTCCTGTATCCTATCCTATCCTCTATCCTATCCTATCCTCTATCGTCTGCTCTATCCTATCCAATCCCCTATCCTATCCAATCCCCTATCCTATCCTCTATTATATCCTATCCTGTATCCTATCCTATCCTCTATCCGATCCAATCCTCTATCCTATCCTATCCTCTATCGTCTTCTATCCTCTATCCTGTCGAATCCTCTATCCTAACCTATCGTGTATCCTACAATATCCTCTATCCTATCCAATCCCCTGTCCTATCCTCTATCCTATCCTGCCCTTTATCCTATCGTATCCTCTATCCTGTCGAATCCTCTATCCTAACCTATCGTGTATCCTATAATATCCTCTATCCTATCGAATCCTCTATCCTATCCTCTATCCTATCCTCTATCCTACCCTCTATCCTATCCTATCTTCAATGCAATCCTGTATTCTATCCAATCGTCTATCCTATCCTATCCTCTATCCTATCCTATCCGCTATCCTATCCGCTATCCTATCCGCTATCATATCGTATCCTCTATCCTACCCTATCCTCTATCCTATCTGATCCTCTATCCTATCCTATCCTATCCTCTATAATATCTTATCTTCAATTATATCCTATCCTATTCCATCCTCTATTGTATCCTATCCGCTATCCTATCCGCTATCCTATCCGCTATCATATCGTATCCTCTATCCTACCCTATCCTCTATCCTATCTGATCCTCTATCCTATCCTATCCTATCCTCTACAATATCTTATCTTCAATTATATCCTATCCTATTCCATCCTCTATTGTATCCTATACTCCTTCCTATCCTGTCCTGTATCCTATCCTATCCTCTATCCTATCCTATCCTCTATCGTCTGCTCTATCCTATCCAATCCCCTATCCTATCCTCTATGCTATCCTATCCTCCGTCCTATCCTACGCTCTATCCGATCCAATCCTCCATCCTATCCTATATCCTACCCTATCCTCTATAATATCGTATCCTCTATCCTATCCTATCCTCTACCCTATCCTGTCCTCTATTCTACCCTCTATCCTATCCTATCTTCAATGCAATCCTGTATTCTATCCAATCGTCTATCCTATTCTATCCTCTATCCTATCCTATCCGCTATCCTATCCGCTATCCTATCCGCTATCATATCGTATCCTCTATCCTACCCTATCCTCTATCCTATCTGATCCTCTATCCTATCCTATCCTATCCTCTATAATATCTTATCTTCAATTATATCCTATCCTATTCCATCCTCTATTGTATCCTATACTCTTTCCTATCCTGTCCTGTATCCTATCCTATCCTCTATCCTATCCTATCCTCTATCGTCTGCTCTATCCTATCCAATCCCCTATCCTATCCAATCCCCTATCCTATCCAATCCCCTATCCTATCCTCTATTATATCCTATCCTGTATCCTATCCTATCCTCTATCCGATCCAATCCTCTATCCTATCCTATCCTCTATCGTCTTCTATCCTCTATCCTGTCGAATCCTCTATCCTAACCTATCGTGTATCCTATAATATCCTCTATCCTATCCAATCCCCTGTCCTATCCTCTATCCTATCCTGCCCTTTATCCTATCGTATCCTCTATCCTGTCGAATCCTCTATCCTAACCTATCGTGTATCCTATAATATCCTCTATCCTATCGAATCCTCTATCCTATCCTCTATCCTATCCTCTATCCTACCCTCTATCCTATCCTATCTTCAATGCAATCCTGTATTCTATCCAATCGTCTATCCTATCCTATCCTCTATCCTATCCTATCCGCTATCCTATCCGCTATCCTATCCGCTATCATATCGTATCCTCTATCCTACCCTATCCTCTATCCTATCTGATCCTCTATCCTATCCTATCCTATCCTCTATAATATCTTATCTTCAATTATATCCTATCCTATTCCATCCTCTATTGTATCCTATACTCTTTCCTATCCTGTCCTGTATCCTATCCTATCCTCTATCCTATCCTATCCTCTATCGTCTGCTCTATCCTATCCAATCCCCTATCCTATCCTCTATGCTATCCTATCCTCTGTCCTATCCTACGCTCTATCCGATCCAATCCTCCATCCTATCCTATATCCTACCCTATCCTCTATAATATCGTATCCTCTATCCTATCCTATCCTCTACCCTATCCTGTCCTCTATTCTACCCTCTATCCTGTCCTATCTTCAATGCAATCCTGTATTCTATCCAATCGTCTATCCTATTCTATCCTCTATCCTATCCTATCCGCTATCCTATCCGCTATCCTATCCGCTATCATATCGTATCCTCTATCCTACCCTATCCTCTATCCTATCTGATCCTCTATCCTATCCTATCCTATCCTCTATAATATCTTATCTTCAATTATATCCTATCCTATTCCATCCTCTATTGTATCCTATACTCTTTCCTATCCTGTCCTGTATCCTATCCTATCCTCTATCCTATCCTATCCTCTATCGTCTGCTCTATCCTATCCAATCCCCTATCCTATCCTCTATGCTATCCTATCCTCTGTCCTATCCTACGCTCTATCCGATCCAATCCTCCATCCTATCCTATATCCTACCCTATCCTCTATAATATAGTATCCTCTATCCTATCCTATCCTCTACCCTATCCTGTCCTCTATTCTACCCTCTATCCTATCCTATCTTCAATGCAATCCTGTATTCTATCCAATCGTCTATCCTATTCTATCCTCTATCCTATCCTATCCGCTATCCTATCCGCTATCCTATCCGCTATCATATCGTATCCTCTATCCTACCCTATCCTCTATCCTATCTGATCCTCTATCCTATCCTATCCTCTATCCTATCCTATCCTCTATCCTATCCTATCCTCTATCCTATCCTATCCTCTATCCTATCCTATCCTCTATCCTATCCTATCCTCTATCCTATCCTATCCTCTATCCTATCCTATCCTCTATCCTATCCTATCCTCTATCCTATCCTATCCTCTATCCTATCCTATCCTCTATCCTATCCTATCCTCTATCCTATCCTATCCTCTATCCTATCCTATCCTCTATCCTTTCCTGTATCCTATCATATAATCTATCCTATCCTATCCTCTATCCTATCCTATCCTCTATCCTATCCTATCCTCTATCCTATCCTATCCTCTATCCTATCCTATCCTCTATCCTATCCTATCCTCTATCCTATCCTATCCTCTATGCTATCCTCTATCCTATCCTATCCTCTATCCTATCCAATCACCTATCCTATCCTCTATCCTATCCTATCCTCTGTCCTATCCAATCCCCTATCCTATCCTCTATCCTATCCTATCCTCTATCCTATCCAATCACCTATCCTATCCTCTATCCTTTCCTATCCTGTATCCAATCCAATTCCCTATCCTATCCTCTGTTCGATCCTATCGTCTATTATATCCCATCCTCTATCCTATCCTATCCTCTATCCTATCCTATCCTCTATCCTATCCTATCCTCTATCCTATCCTATCCTCTATCCTATCCTATCCTCTATCCTATCCTATCCTCTATCCTATCCTATCCTCTATCCTATCCTATCCTCTATCCTACCCTATCCTCTATCCTATCTGATCCTCTATCCTATCCTATCCTATCCTCTATAATATCTTATCTTCAATTATATCCTATCCTATTCCATCCTCTATTGTATCCGATACTCTTTCCTATCCTGTCCTGTATCCTATCCTATCCTGTATCCTATCCTATCCTCTATCGTCTGCTCTATCCTATCCAATCCCCTATCCTATCCTCTATGCTATCCTATCCTCTGCCCTATCCTACGCTCTATCCGATCCAATCCTCCATCCTATCCTATATCCTACCCTATCCTCTATAATATCGTATCCTCTATCCTATCCTATCCTCTACCCTATCCTATCATCTATCCTACCCTCTATCCTATCCTATCCTCAATGCAATCCTGTATTCTATCCAATCGTCTATCCTATCCTATCCTCTATCCTATCCTATCCGCTATCCTATCCGCTATCCTATCCGCTATCATATCGTATCCTCTATCCTACCCTATCCTCTATCCTATCTGATCCTCTATCCTATCCTATCCTCTATAATATCGTATGCTCTATCCTATCCTATCCTCTATCCTAGAATATCAGCTATCCTATCCTATTCTCTATCCTATCCTATCCTCTATCCAACGAATCCCCTATCCTATCCTCTATTATATCCTATCCTGTATCCTATCCTATCCTCTATCCGATCCTATCCTCTATCCTATCCTATCCTCTATCGTCTTCTATCCTCTATCCTATCCAATCCCCTGTCCTATCCTCTATCCTATCCTGCCCTTTATCCTATCGTATCCTCTATCCTGTCGAATCCTCTATCCTAACCTATCGTGTATCCTATAATATCCTCTATCCTATCGAATCCTCTATCCTATCCTCTATCCTATCCTCTATCCTACCCTCTATCCTATCCTATCCTCTATCCTATCCTATCCTCTATCCAACGAATCCCCTATCCTATCCTCTATCGGATCCTATCCTCTATTGTATCCTATCCTCTATCCTATCCTATCCTCTATCCTATCCTATCCTCTATCCTATCCTATCCTCAATCCTATCCTATCCTCTATCCTATCCTATCCTCTATCCTATTCTATACTCTATCCTATCCTATCCTCTATCCTATCCTATCCTCTATCCTATCCTATCCTTTATCCTATTCTATACTCTATCCTATCCTATCCGCTATCCTATCCTATCCTCTATCCTATCCTATCCTCTATCCAACGAATCCCCTATCCTATCCTCTATTATATCCTATCCTCTATCCTATCCTATCCTCTAACTTATCCTATCCTCTATCCTACCCAATCACCTATCCTATCCTCTATCCGATCCTATCCTCTATCCTATCCTATCCTCTATCCTATCCTATCCTCTATCCTATCCTATCCTCAATCCTATCCTATCCTCTATCCTATCCTATCCTTTATCCTATTCTATACTCTATCCTATCCTATCCGCTATCCTATCCTATCCTCTATCCTATCCTATCCTCTATCCAACGAATCCCCTATCCTATCCTCTATTATATCCTATCCTCTATCCTATCCTATCCTCTAACTTATCCTATCCTCTATCCTACCCAATCACCTATCCTATCCTCTATCCGATCCTATCCTCTATCCTATCCAATCACCTATCCTGTCCTCTATCCGATCCTATCCTCTATCCTATCCTACCCTCTATCCTATCCAATCCCCTGTCCTATCCTCTACCCTATCCTGCCCTCTATCCTATCGAATCCTCTATCCTAACCTATCGTGTATCCTATAATATCCTCTATCCTATCGAATCCTCTATCCTATCCTCTATCCTATCCTCTATCCTATCCTATCCTCTATCTTATCCTATCCTCTGTCCTATCCTATTCTCTATCCTATTCTATACTCTATCCTATCCTATCCTCTATCCTATCCTATCCTCTATCCTATCCTATCCTCTCTCCTATCCTATCTTCTATCCTATCCTATCCTCTATCCTATCCTATCATCTATCCTATCATATCCTCTATCCTTTCATCTATCCTATCGTATCCTCTATCCTATCCTATCCTCTATCCTATCGAATCGTCTATCCTATCGAATCCTCTATCCTATCCTCTATCCTATCCTCTATCCTATCCTCTATCCTATCCTCTATCCTATCCTCTATCCTATCCTCTATCCTATCCTCTATCCTATCCTATCCTCAATGAAATCCTGTATTCTATCCAATCCTCTATCCTATCTTATCCTCTATCCTATCCTATCCTCTATCCTATCGAATCCTCTATCCTATCGAATCCTCTATCCTATCCTCTATCCTATCCTCTATCCTTTCATCTATCCTATCCTATCCTCTATCTTATCCTATGCTCTATCCTATCCTATTCTCTATCCAATCCCCTATCCGATGCTCTATCCAATCTTATCATCTATCCTATCCTATCCTCAATCCTATCCTATCCTCTATCCTATCCTATCCTCTATCCTATCCTCTATCCTATCCTATCCTCTATCTTATCCTATCCTCTATCCTATCCTATTCTCTATCCTAATCTATCCTCTATCCTATCCTATCCTCTATCGTATCCTATCCTCTATCCTATCCTATCCTTTATCCTATTCTATACTCTATCCTATCCTATCCGCTATCCTATCCTATCCTCTATCCTATCCTATCCTCTATCCAACGAATCCCCTATCCTATCCTCTATCGGATCCTATCCTCTATTATATCCTATCCTCTATCCTATCCTATCCTCTAACTTCTCCTATCCTCTATCCTACCCAATCACCTATCCTATCCTCTATCCGATCCTATCCTCTATCCTATCCAATCAACTATCCTGTCCTCTATCCGATCCTATCCTCTATCCTATCCTATCCTCTATCCTATCCAATCCCCTGTCCTGTCCTCTACCCTATCCTGCCCTCTATCCTATCGAATCCTCTATCCTAACCTATCGTGTATCCTATAATATCCTCTATCCTATCGAATCCTCTATCCTATCCTCTATCCTATCCTCTATCCTATCCTATCCTCTATCTTATCCTATCCTCTATCCTATCCTATTCTCTATCCTATTCTATACTCTATCCTATCCTATCCTCTATCCTATCCTATCCTCTATCCTATCCTATCCTCTATCCTATCCTATCCTCTATCCTATCATAACCTCTATCCTTTCATCTATCCTATCGTATCCTCTATCCTATCCTATCCTCTATCCTATCGAATCCTCTATCCTATCGAATCCTCTATCCTATCCTCTATCCTATCCTCTATCCTATCCTATCCTCAATGAAATCCTGTATTCTATCCAATCCTAAATCCTATCCTATCCTCTATCCTATCCTGTCCGCTATCCTATCCGCTATCCTATCCGCTATCCTATCCTATCCTCTATCCTATAATATCCCCTATCCTATCCTATCCTCTATCCTATCCTATCCTCTATCTTATCCTATGCTCTATCCTATCCTATTTTCTATCCAATCCCCTATCCGATGCTCTATCCAATCTTATCATCTATCCTATCCTATCCTCAATCCTATCCTATCCTCTATCCTATCCTATCCTCTATCCTATCCTATCCTCTATCCTATACTATCCTCTATCCTATCCTATCCTCTATGCTATCCTATCCTCTATCCTATCCTATCCTCTATCCTTTCCTCTATCTTATCGTATCCTCTCTAATATCCTATCCTCTATCCTATCCTATCCTCTATCCTATCCTATCCTCTATCCTATTCTATACTCTATCCTATCCTATCCTCTATCCTATCCTATCCTCTATCCTATCCAATCCCCTGTCCTATCCTCTATCCTACCCTGCTCTCTATCCTATCGAATCCTCTATCCTAACCTATCGTGTATCCTATAATATCCTCTATCCTATCGAATCCTCTATCCTATCGTATCCTCTATCTTATCCTATCCTCTATCCTATCTTATTCTCTATCCAATCCCCTATCCGATGCTCTATCTTATCTTATCATCTATCCTATCCTATCCTCAATCCTATCCTATCCTCTATCCTATCCTATCCTCTATCCTATTCTATACTCTATCCTATCCTATCCTCAATCCTATCCTATCCTCTATCCTATCCTATCCTCTATCCTATTCTATACTCTATCCTATCCTATCCTCTATCCTATCCTATCCTCTATCCTATCCTATCCTTTATCCTATTCTATACTCTATCCTATCCTATCCGCTATCCTATCCTATCCTCTATCCTATCCTATCCTCTATCCAACGAATCCCCTATCCTATCCTCTATCGGATCCTATCCTCTATTATATCCTATCCTCTATCCTATCCTATCCCCTATCTTATCCTATGCTCTATCCTATCCTATTCTCTATCCAATCCCCTATCCGATGCTCTATCCAATCTTATCATCTATCCTATCCTATCCTCAATCCTATCCTATCCTCTATCCTATCCTATCCTCTATCCTATTCTATACTCTATCCTATCCTATCCTCTATCCTATCCTATGCTCTATCCTATCCTATCCTCTCTCCTATCCTATCTTCTATCATATCCTATCCTCTATCCTATCCTATCCTCTATCCTATCCTATCCTCTATCCTATCATATCCTCTATCCTTTCATCTATCCTATCGTATCCTCTATCGTATCCTATCCTCTATCCTATCCTATCCTCTATCCTATCCTATCCTCTATCCTATACTATCCTCTATCCTATCCTATCCTCTATGCTATCCTATCCTCTATCCTATCCTCTATCCTATCCTATCCTCTATCCTATCCTATCCTCTAACCTATCCTATCCTCTATCCTATCCTATCCTCTATCCTTTCCTCTATCTTATCGTATCCTCTCTCCTATCCTATCCTCTATCCTATCCTATCCTCTATCCTATCCTATCCTCTATCCTATCCTATCCTCTATCCTATCCTATCCTATATCTTATCCTATCCTCTATCCTATCCTCTATCCTATCCTATCGTCTATCCTATCCTATCCTCTATCCTATCCTATCCTCTATCCTATCCTATCCTCTATCCTATCCTCTGTTCGATCCTATCCTCTATTATATCCTATCCTCAATCCTATCATATCCTCTATCCTTTCATCTATCCTATCGTATCCTCTATCCTATCCTATCCTCTATCCTATCGAATCCTCAATCCTATCGAATCCTCTATCCTATCCTCTATCCTATCCTCTATCCTATCCTATCCTCAATGAAATCCTGTATTCTATCCAATCCTAAATCCTATCCTATCCTCTATCCTATCCTGTCCGCTATCCTATCCGCTATCCTATCCGCTATCCTATCCTATCCTCTATCCTATAATATCCCCTATCCTATCCTATCCTCTATCCTATCCTATCCTCTATCTTATCCTATGCTCTATCCTATCCTATTCTCTATCCAATCCCCTATCCGATGCTCTATCCAATCTTATCATCTATCCTATCCTATCCTCAATCCTATCCTACCCTCTATCCTATCCTATCCTCTATCCTATTCTATACTCTATCCTATCCTATCCTCTATCCTATCCTATGCTCTATCCTATCCTATCCTCTCTCCTATCCTATCTTCTATCCTATCCTATCCTCTATCCTATCCTATCCTCTATCCTATCCTATCCTCTATCCTATCATATCCTCTATCCTTTCATCTATCCTATCGTATCCTCTATCGTATCCTATCCTCTATCCTATCCTATCCTCTATCCTATCCTATCCTCTATCCTATACTATCCTCTATCCTATCCTATCCTCTATGCTATCCTATCCTCTATCCTATCCTCTATCCTATCCTATCCTCTATCCTATCCTATCCTCTAACCTATCCTATCCTCTATCCTATCCTATCCTCTATCCTTTCCTCTATCTTATCGTATCCTCTCTCCTATCCTATCCTCTATCCTATCCTATCCTCTATCCTATCCTATCCTCTATCCTATCCTATCCTATATCTTATCCTATCCTCTATCCTATCCTCTATCCTATCCTATCCTCTATCCTATCCTATCCTCTATCCTATCCTATCCTCTATCCTATCCTATCCTCTATCCTATCCTATCCTCTATGTTATCATATCCTCTATCCTATCCTATCCTCTATCCTATCCTATCCTCTATCCTATCCTATCCTCTATCCTATCCTATCCTCTATCTTATCCTATCCTCTACCCTATCCAATCACCTATCCTATCCTCTATCCTATCCTATCCTATCCTCTATCCTATCCTATCCTCTATCTTATCCTATCCTCTACCCTATCCAATCACCTATCCTATCCTCTATCCGATCCTATCCTCTATCCTATCCTATCCTCTATCCTATCCTATCCTCTATCCTATCCTATCCTCTATCCTATCCTATTCTCTATCCAATCCCCTATCCGATCCTCTATCCTATCTTGTCATCTATCCTCTCCTATCCTCTATCCTATCCTATCCTCTATCCAACGAATCCCCTATCCTATCCTCTATCGGATCCTATCCTCTATTATATCCTATCCTCTATCCTATCCTATCCTTTATCCTATCCTATCCAATCACCTATCCTATCCTCTATCCGATCCTATCCTCTAACCTATCCTATCCTCTGTCCTATCCAATCCCCTATCCTATCCTCTATCCTATCGAATCCTCTATCCTAACCTATCGTGTATCCTATAATATCCTCTATCCTATCGAATCCTCTATCCTATCCTCTATCCTATCCTCTATCCTATCCTCTATCCTATCCTATCCTCTATCCTATCCTCTATCCTATCCTATCCTCTATTCTACCCTCTATCCTATCCTATCCTCAATGCAATCCTGTATTCTATCCAATCCTCTATCCTATCCTATCCGCTATCCTATCCTGTCCGCTATCCTATCCGCTATCCTATCCTATCCTCTATCCTATCCTATCCTCTGTCCCATCCTATCCTCTATGCTATCCTATCCTCTATCCTATCCTATCCTCTATCCTATCGTATCCTCTATCCTATCCTATCCTCTATCCTATCCTATCTTATATCCTATCCTATCCTCTATCCTATCCTATCCTCTATCCTATCCTATCCTCTATCCTATCCTATCCTCTATCCTATTATATCCTCTATCCTATCCTATCCTCTATCCTATCCTATCCTCTATCCTATCCAATCCTCTATCCTATCCTATCGTCTATCCTATCCTATCCTCTATCCCCTATCCTATCCTATCCTCTATCCTATCCTCTATCCTTTCCTCTATCCTATCGTATCCTCTATCCTATCCTATCCTCTATCCTATCCTATCCTCTATCCTATCCTATCCTATATCCTATCCTATCCTCTATCCTATCCTCTATCCTATCCTATCCTCTATCCTATCCTATTCTCTATCCGATCCTATTCTCTATCCTATCCTATCCTCTATCCTATCATATCCTCTATCCTATCTTATCCTCTATCCTATCCTATCCTCTATAATATACTATCCCCTATCCTATCCTATCCTCTATCCTATCGAATCCTCTATCCTAACCTATCGTGTATCCTATAATATCCTCTATCCTATCGAATCCTCTATCCTATCCTCTATCGTATCCTCTATCCTATCCTCTATCCTATCCTATCCTCAATGCAATCCTGTATTCTATCCAATCCTCTATCCTATCCTATCCTCTATCCTATCTTATTCTCTATCCTATCCTATCCTCTATCCTATCCTATCCTCTATCCTATCCTATCCTCTATCCTAACCTATCCTCTATCCTATCCTATCCACTATCCTATCCTATCCTCTATCCTATCCTATCCTCTATCCTATCCTACCCTCTATCCTATCCTATCCTCTATCCTATCCAGTCACCTATCCTATCCTCTATCCTATCCTATCCTCTATCCAACCCAATCCCCTATCCTATCCTCTGTTCGATCCTATCCTCTATTATATCCTATCCTCTATCCTATCCTATCCTCTATCCTATCCTATCCTCTATCCTATCCTATCCTCTATCCTATCCTATCCTCTATCCTATCCTATCCTCTATCCTATCCTATCCTCTTTCCTATCCTATCCTCTATCCTTTCCTCTATCCTATCGTATCCTCTATCCTAACCTATCGTGTATCCTACAATATCCTCTATCCTATCGAATCCTCTATCCTATCGAATCCTCTATCCTATCCTCTATCCTATCCTCTATCCTATCCTCTATCCTATCCTATCCTCAATGAAATCCTGTATTCTATCCAATCCTCTATTATATCCTATCCTCTACCCTATCCTGTCCGCTATCCTATCCGCTATCCTATCCGCTATCCTATCCTATCCTCTATCCTATAATATCCCCTATCCTATCCTATCCTCTATCCTATCCTATCCTGTATCTTATCCTATGCTCTATCCTATCCTATTCTCTATCCAATCCCCTATCCGATGCTCTATACTATCTTATCATCTATCCTATGCTATCGTTTATCCTATTCTATACTCTATCCTATCCTATCCGCTATCCTATCCTATCCTGTATCCTATCCTATCCTCTATCCAACGAGTCCCCTATCCTATCCTCTATCGGATCCTATCCTCTATCCTATCCTATCCTCTATCCTATTCTATACTCTATCCTATCCTATCCTCTATCCTATCCTATCCTCTATCCTATCCTATCCTTTATCCTATTCTATACTCTATCCTATCCTATCCGCTATCCTATCCTATCCTCTATCCTATCCTATCCTCTATCCAACGAATCCCCTATCCTATCCTCTATCGGATCCTATCCTCTATTATATCCTATCCTCTATCCTATCCTATCCTCTATCCTATCCTATCCTCTATCCTATCCTATCCTCTATCCTATCCTATCCTCTATCCTATCCTATCCTCTATCCTATCCTATCCTCTATCCTATCCTATCCTCTATCCTATCCTATCCTCTATCCTATCCTATCCTCTATCCTATCCTATCCTCTATCCTATCCTATCCTCTATCCTATCCTATCCTCTATCCTATCCTATCCTCTATCCTATCCTATCCTCTATCCTATCCTATCCTCTATCCTATCCTATCCCCTATCCTATCCTATCCTCTATCCTATCCTATCCTCTATCCCCTATCCTATCCTATCCTCTATCCTATCCTCTATCCTTTCCTCTATCCTATCGTATCCTCTATCCTATCCTATCCTCTATCCTATCCTATCCTCTATCCTATCCTATCCTCTATCCTATCCTATCCTCTATCCTATCCTATCCTCTATCCGATCCTATTCTCTATCCTATCCTATCCTCTATCCTATCATATCCTCTATCCTATCCTATCCTCTATCCTATCCTATCCTCTATAATATACTATCCCCTATCCTATCCTATCCTCTATCCTATCGAATCCTCTATCCTAACCTATCGTGTATCCTATAATATCCTCTATCCTATCCTATCCTCTATCCTATCCTATCCTCTATCCTATCCTATCCTCTATCCTATGATATCCTCTATCCTATCCTATCCTCTATCCTATCCTATCCTCTATCCTATCCTATCCTCTATCCTATCCTATCCTCTATCTTATCATATCCTCTACCCTATCCAATCACCTATCCTGTCCTCTATCCGATCCTATCCTCTATCCTATCCTATCCTCTATCGTCTTCCATCCTCTATCCTATCCAATCCCCTGTCCTATCCTCTATCCTACCCTGCCCTCTATCCTATCGAATCCTCTATCCTAACCTATCGTGTATCCTATAATATCCTCTATCCTATCGAATCCTCTATCCTATCCCCTATCCTATCCTCTATCGTATCCTATCCTCTATCTTATCCTATCCTCTATCCTATCCTATTCTCTATCCAATCCCCTATCCGATGCTCTATCCATTCTTATCATCTATCCTATCCTATCCTCAATCCTATCCTATCCTCTATCCTATCCTATCCTCTATCCTATTCTATACTCTATCCTATCCTATCCTCTATCCTATCCTATCCTCTATCCTATCCTATCCTATCCTATCCTCTATCCTATCCTATCCTCTATCCTATCCTATCCTCTATCCTATCCTATCCTCTATCCTCTCCTATCGTCTATCCTATCCTATCCTCTATCCTATCCTATCCTCTATCCTATCCTATCCTCTATCCTATCCTATCCTCTATCCTTTCCACTATCCTATCGTATCCTCCATCCTATCCTATCCTCTATCCTATCCTATCCTGTATCCTATCCTATCCTCTATCCTATCCTATCCTCTATCCTATCCTATCCTCTATCCTATCCTATCCTCTATCCTATCCTATCCTCTATCCTATCCTATCCTCTATCCTATGATATCCTCTATCCTATCCTATCCTCTATCCTATCCTATCCTCTATCCTATCCTATCCTCTATCCTATCCTATCCTCTATCTTATCATATCCTCTACCCTATCCAATCACCTATCCTGTCCTCTATCCGATCCTATCCTCTATCCTATCCTATCCTCTATCGTCTTCCATCCTCTATCCTATCCAATCCCCTGTCCTATCCTCTATCCTACCCTGCCCTCTATCCTATCGAATCCTCTATCCTAACCTATCGTGTATCCTATAATATCCTCTATCCTATCGAATCCTCTATCCTATCGTATCCTCTATCTTATCCTATCCTCTATCCTATCTTATTCTCTATCCAATCCCCTATCCGATGCTCTATCTTATCTTATCATCTATCCTATCCTATCCTCAATCCTATCCTATCCTCTATCCTATCCTATCCTCTATCCTATTCTATACTCTATCCTATCCTATCCTCTATCCTATCCTATCCTCTATCCTATCCTATCCTCTATCCTATCCTATCCTCTATCCTATCCTATTCTCTATCCAATCCCCTATCCGATCCTCTATCCTATCTTATCATCTATCCTATCCTATCCTCTTTCCTATCCTATCCTCTATCCAACGAATCCCCTATCCTATCCTCTATCGGATCCTATCCTCTATTATATCCTATCATCTATCCTATCCTATCCTTTATCCTATCCTATCCAATCACCTATCCTATCCTCTGTCCTATCCAATCCCCTATCCTATCCTCTATCCTATCCTATCCTCTATCCTATCCTATCCTCTATCCTATCCTATCCTCTATCCTATCGAATCCTCTATCCTAACCTATCGTGTATCCTATAATATCCTCTATCCTATCGAATCCTCTATCCTATCGAATCCTCTATCCTATCCTCTATCCTATCCTATCCTCTATCCTATCCTGTCCGCTATCCTATCCGCTATCCTATCCTATCCTCTATCCTATCCTATCCTCTGTCCTATCCTATCCTCTATCCTATCCTATCCTCTATACTATCCTATCCTCTATCCTATCGTATCCTCTATCCTATCCTATCCTCTATCCTATCCTATCCTCTATCCTATCCTATCCTCTATCCTATCCTATCCTCTATCCTATCCTATCCTCTATCCTATCCTATCCTCTATCCTATCCTATCCTCTATCCTATCCTATCCTCTATCCTATCCTATCCTCTATCCTATCCTATCCTCTATCCTATCCTATCCTCTATCCTATCCTATCCTCTATCCTATCCTATCCTCTATCCTATCCTATCCTCTATCCTATCCTATCCTCTATCCTATCCTATCCTCTATCCTATCCTATCCTCTATCCTATCCTATCCTCTATCCTATCCTATCCTCTATCCTATCCTATCCTCTATCCTATCCTATCCTCTATCCTATCCTATCCTCTATCCTATCCTATCCTCTATCCTATCCTATTCTCTATCCTATCCTATCCTCTATCCTATCATATCCTCTATCCTATCCTATCCTCTATCCTATCCTATCCTCTATAATATACTATCCTCTATCCTATCCTATCCTCTATCCTATCGAATCCTCTATCCTAACCTATCGTGTATCCTATAATATCCTCTATCCTATCGAATCCTCTATCCTATCCTCTATCCTATCCTCTATCCTATCCTCTATCCTATCCTCTATCCTATCCTCTATCCTATCCTATCCTCAATGAAATCCTGTATTCTATCCAATCCTCTATCCTATCTTATCCTCTATCCTATCCTATCCTCTATCCTATCGAATCCTCTATCCTATCGAATCCTCTATCCTATCCTCTATCCTATCCTCTATCCTTTCATCTATCCTATCCTATCCTCTATCTTATCCTATGCTCTATCCTATCCTATTCTCTATCCAATCCCCTATCCGATGCTCTATCCAATCTTATCATCTATCCTATCCTATCCTCAATCCTATCCTATCCTCTATCCTATCCTATCCTCTATCCTATCCTCTATCCTATCCTATCCTCTATCTTATCCTATCCTCTATCCTATCCTATTCTCTATCCTAATCTATCCTCTATCCTATCCTATCCTCTATCGTATCCTATCCTCTATCCTATCCTATCCTTTATCCTATTCTATACTCTATCCTATCCTATCCGCTATCCTATCCTATCCTCTATCCTATCCTATCCTCTATCCAACGAATCCCCTATCCTATCCTCTATCGGATCCTATCCTCTATTATATCCTATCCTCTATCCTATCCTATCCTCTAACTTCTCCTATCCTCTATCCTACCCAATCACCTATCCTATCCTCTATCCGATCCTATCCTCTATCCTATCCAATCAACTATCCTGTCCTCTATCCGATCCTATCCTCTATCCTATCCTATCCTCTATCCTATCCAATCCCCTGTCCTGTCCTCTACCCTATCCTGCCCTCTATCCTATCGAATCCTCTATCCTAACCTATCGTGTATCCTATAATATCCTCTATCCTATCGAATCCTCTATCCTATCCTCTATCCTATCCTCTATCCTATCCTATCCTCTATCTTATCCTATCCTCTATCCTATCCTATTCTCTATCCTATTCTATACTCTATCCTATCCTATCCTCTATCCTATCCTATCCTCTATCCTATCCTATCCTCTATCCTATCCTATCCTCTATCCTATCATAACCTCTATCCTTTCATCTATCCTATCGTATCCTCTATCCTATCCTATCCTCTATCCTATCGAATCCTCTATCCTATCGAATCCTCTATCCTATCCTCTATCCTATCCTCTATCCTATCCTATCCTCAATGAAATCCTGTATTCTATCCAATCCTAAATCCTATCCTATCCTCTATCCTATCCTGTCCGCTATCCTATCCGCTATCCTATCCGCTATCCTATCCTATCCTCTATCCTATAATATCCCCTATCCTATCCTATCCTCTATCCTATCCTATCCTCTATCTTATCCTATGCTCTATCCTATCCTATTTTCTATCCAATCCCCTATCCGATGCTCTATCCAATCTTATCATCTATCCTATCCTATCCTCAATCCTATCCTATCCTCTATCCTATCCTATCCTCTATCCTATCCTATCCTCTATCCTATACTATCCTCTATCCTATCCTATCCTCTATGCTATACTATCCTCTATCCTATCCTATCCTCTATCCTTTCCTCTATCTTATCGTATCCTCTCTAATATCCTATCCTCTATCCTATCCTATCCTCTATCCTATCCTATCCTCTATCCTATTCTATACTCTATCCTATCCTATCCTCTATCCTATCCTATCCTCTATCCTATCCAATCCCCTGTCCTATCCTCTATCCTACCCTGCTCTCTATCCTATCGAATCCTCTATCCTAACCTATCGTGTATCCTATAATATCCTCTATCCTATCGAATCCTCTATCCTATCGTATCCTCTATCTTATCCTATCCTCTATCCTATCTTATTCTCTATCCAATCCCCTATCCGATGCTCTATCTTATCTTATCATCTATCCTATCCTATCCTCAATCCTATCCTATCCTCTATCCTATCCTATCCTCTATCCTATTCTATACTCTATCCTATCCTATCCTCAATCCTATCCTATCCTCTATCCTATCCTATCCTCTATCCTATTCTATACTCTATCCTATCCTATCCTCTATCCTATCCTATCCTCTATCCTATCCTATCCTTTATCCTATTCTATACTCTATCCTATCCTATCCGCTATCCTATCCTATCCTCTATCCTATCCTATCCTCTATCCAACGAATCCCCTATCCTATCCTCTATCGGATCCTATCCTCTATTATATCCTATCCTCTATCCTATCCTATCCCCTATCTTATCCTATGCTCTATCCTATCCTATTCTCTATCCAATCCCCTATCCGATGCTCTATCCAATCTTATCATCTATCCTATCCTATCCTCAATCCTATCCTATCCTCTATCCTATCCTATCCTCTATCCTATTCTATACTCTATCCTATCCTATCCTCTATCCTATCCTATGCTCTATCCTATCCTATCCTCTCTCCTATCCTATCTTCTATCATATCCTATCCTCTATCCTATCCTATCCTCTATCCTATCCTATCCTCTATCCTATCATATCCTCTATCCTTTCATCTATCCTATCGTATCCTCTATCGTATCCTATCCTCTATCCTATCCTATCCTCTATCCTATCCTATCCTCTATCCTATACTATCCTCTATCCTATCCTATCCTCTATGCTATCCTATCCTCTATCCTATCCTCTATCCTATCCTATCCTCTATCCTATCCTATCCTCTAACCTATCCTATCCTCTATCCTATCCTATCCTCTATCCTTTCCTCTATCTTATCGTATCCTCTCTCCTATCCTATCCTCTATCCTATCCTATCCTCTATCCTATCCTATCCTCTATCCTATCCTATCCTCTATCCTATCCTATCCTATATCTTATCCTATCCTCTATCCTATCCTCTATCCTATCCTATCGTCTATCCTATCCTATCCTCTATCCTATCCTATCCTCTATCCTATCCTATCCTCTATCCTATCCTCTGTTCGATCCTATCCTCTATTATATCCTATCCTCAATCCTATCATATCCTCTATCCTTTCATCTATCCTATCGTATCCTCTATCCTATCCTATCCTCTATCCTATCGAATCCTCAATCCTATCGAATCCTCTATCCTATCCTCTATCCTATCCTCTATCCTATCCTATCCTCAATGAAATCCTGTATTCTATCCAATCCTAAATCCTATCCTATCCTCTATCCTATCCTGTCCGCTATCCTATCCGCTATCCTATCCGCTATCCTATCCTATCCTCTATCCTATAATATCCCCTATCCTATCCTATCCTCTATCCTATCCTATCCTCTATCTTATCCTATGCTCTATCCTATCCTATTCTCTATCCAATCCCCTATCCGATGCTCTATCCAATCTTATCATCTATCCTATCCTATCCTCAATCCTATCCTACCCTCTATCCTATCCTATCCTCTATCCTATTCTATACTCTATCCTATCCTATCCTCTATCCTATCCTATGCTCTATCCTATCCTATCCTCTCTCCTATCCTATCTTCTATCCTATCCTATCCTCTATCCTATCCTATCCTCTATCCTATCCTATCCTCTATCCTATCATATCCTCTATCCTTTCATCTATCCTATCGTATCCTCTATCGTATCCTATCCTCTATCCTATCCTATCCTCTATCCTATCCTATCCTCTATCCTATACTATCCTCTATCCTATCCTATCCTCTATGCTATCCTATCCTCTATCCTATCCTCTATCCTATCCTATCCTCTATCCTATCCTATCCTCTAACCTATCCTATCCTCTATCCTATCCTATCCTCTATCCTTTCCTCTATCTTATCGTATCCTCTCTCCTATCCTATCCTCTATCCTATCCTATCCTCTATCCTATCCTATCCTCTATCCTATCCTATCCTATATCTTATCCTATCCTCTATCCTATCCTCTATCCTATCCTATCCTCTATCCTATCCTATCCTCTATCCTATCCTATCCTCTATCCTATCCTATCCTCTATCCTATCCTATCCTCTATCCTATCATATCCTCTATCCTATCCTATCCTCTATCCTATCCTATCCTCTATCCTATCCTATCCTCTATCCTATCCTATCCTCTATCTTATCCTATCCTCTACCCTATCCAATCACCTATCCTATCCTCTATCCTATCCTATCCTATCCTCTATCCTATCCTATCCTCTATCTTATCCTATCCTCTACCCTATCCAATCACCTATCCTATCCTCTATCCGATCCTATCCTCTATCCTATCCTATCCTCTATCCTATCCTATCCTCTATCCTATCCTATCCTCTATCCTATCCTATTCTCTATCCAATCCCCTATCCGATCCTCTATCCTATCTTGTCATCTATCCTCTCCTATCCTCTATCCTATCCTATCCTCTATCCAACGAATCCCCTATCCTATCCTCTATCGGATCCTATCCTCTATTATATCCTATCCTCTATCCTATCCTATCCTTTATCCTATCCTATCCAATCACCTATCCTATCCTCTATCCGATCCTATCCTCTAACCTATCCTATCCTCTGTCCTATCCAATCCCCTATCCTATCCTCTATCCTATCGAATCCTCTATCCTAACCTATCGTGTATCCTATAATATCCTCTATCCTATCGAATCCTCTATCCTATCCTCTATCCTATCCTCTATCCTATCCTCTATCCTATCCTATCCTCTATCCTATCCTCTATCCTATCCTATCCTCTATTCTACCCTCTATCCTATCCTATCCTCAATGCAATCCTGTATTCTATCCAATCCTCTATCCTATCCTATCCGCTATCCTATCCTGTCCGCTATCCTATCCGCTATCCTATCCTATCCTCTATCCTATCCTATCCTCTGTCCCATCCTATCCTCTATGCTATCCTATCCTCTATCCTATCCTATCCTCTATCCTATCGTATCCTCTATCCTATCCTATCCTCTATCCTATCCTATCTTATATCCTATCCTATCCTCTATCCTATCCTATCCTCTATCCTATCCTATCCTCTATCCTATCCTATCCTCTATCCTATTATATCCTCTATCCTATCCTATCCTCTATCCTATCCTATCCTCTATCCTATCCAATCCTCTATCCTATCCTATCGTCTATCCTATCCTATCCTCTATCCCCTATCCTATCCTATCCTCTATCCTATCCTCTATCCTTTCCTCTATCCTATCGTATCCTCTATCCTATCCTATCCTCTATCCTATCCTATCCTCTATCCTATCCTATCCTATATCCTATCCTATCCTCTATCCTATCCTCTATCCTATCCTATCCTCTATCCTATCCTATTCTCTATCCGATCCTATTCTCTATCCTATCCTATCCTCTATCCTATCATATCCTCTATCCTATCTTATCCTCTATCCTATCCTATCCTCTATAATATACTATCCCCTATCCTATCCTATCCTCTATCCTATCGAATCCTCTATCCTAACCTATCGTGTATCCTATAATATCCTCTATCCTATCGAATCCTCTATCCTATCCTCTATCGTATCCTCTATCCTATCCTCTATCCTATCCTATCCTCAATGCAATCCTGTATTCTATCCAATCCTCTATCCTATCCTATCCTCTATCCTATCTTATTCTCTATCCTATCCTATCCTCTATCCTATCCTATCCTCTATCCTATCCTATCCTCTATCCTAACCTATCCTCTATCCTATCCTATCCACTATCCTATCCTATCCTCTATCCTATCCTATCCTCTATCCTATCCTACCCTCTATCCTATCCTATCCTCTATCCTATCCAGTCACCTATCCTATCCTCTATCCTATCCTATCCTCTATCCAACCCAATCCCCTATCCTATCCTCTGTTCGATCCTATCCTCTATTATATCCTATCCTCTATCCTATCCTATCCTCTATCCTATCCTATCCTCTATCCTATCCTATCCTCTATCCTATCCTATCCTCTATCCTATCCTATCCTCTATCCTATCCTATCCTCTTTCCTATCCTATCCTCTATCCTTTCCTCTATCCTATCGTATCCTCTATCCTAACCTATCGTGTATCCTACAATATCCTCTATCCTATCGAATCCTCTATCCTATCGAATCCTCTATCCTATCCTCTATCCTATCCTCTATCCTATCCTCTATCCTATCCTATCCTCAATGAAATCCTGTATTCTATCCAATCCTCTATTATATCCTATCCTCTACCCTATCCTGTCCGCTATCCTATCCGCTATCCTATCCGCTATCCTATCCTATCCTCTATCCTATAATATCCCCTATCCTATCCTATCCTCTATCCTATCCTATCCTGTATCTTATCCTATGCTCTATCCTATCCTATTCTCTATCCAATCCCCTATCCGATGCTCTATACTATCTTATCATCTATCCTATGCTATCGTTTATCCTATTCTATACTCTATCCTATCCTATCCGCTATCCTATCCTATCCTGTATCCTATCCTATCCTCTATCCAACGAGTCCCCTATCCTATCCTCTATCGGATCCTATCCTCTATCCTATCCTATCCTCTATCCTATTCTATACTCTATCCTATCCTATCCTCTATCCTATCCTATCCTCTATCCTATCCTATCCTTTATCCTATTCTATACTCTATCCTATCCTATCCGCTATCCTATCCTATCCTCTATCCTATCCTATCCTCTATCCAACGAATCCCCTATCCTATCCTCTATCGGATCCTATCCTCTATTATATCCTATCCTCTATCCTATCCTATCCTCTATCCTATCCTATCCTCTATCCTATCCTATCCTCTATCCTATCCTATCCTCTATCCTATCCTATCCTCTATCCTATCCTATCCTCTATCCTATCCTATCCTCTATCCTATCCTATCCTCTATCCTATCCTATCCTCTATCCTATCCTATCCTCTATCCTATCCTATCCTCTATCCTATCCTATCCTCTATCCTATCCTATCCTCTATCCTATCCTATCCTCTATCCTATCCTATCCTCTATCCTATCCTATCCCCTATCCTATCCTATCCTCTATCCTATCCTATCCTCTATCCCCTATCCTATCCTATCCTCTATCCTATCCTCTATCCTTTCCTCTATCCTATCGTATCCTCTATCCTATCCTATCCTCTATCCTATCCTATCCTCTATCCTATCCTATCCTCTATCCTATCCTATCCTCTATCCTATCCTATCCTCTATCCGATCCTATTCTCTATCCTATCCTATCCTCTATCCTATCATATCCTCTATCCTATCCTATCCTCTATCCTATCCTATCCTCTATAATATACTATCCCCTATCCTATCCTATCCTCTATCCTATCGAATCCTCTATCCTAACCTATCGTGTATCCTATAATATCCTCTATCCTATCCTATCCTCTATCCTATCCTATCCTCTATCCTATCCTATCCTCTATCCTATGATATCCTCTATCCTATCCTATCCTCTATCCTATCCTATCCTCTATCCTATCCTATCCTCTATCCTATCCTATCCTCTATCTTATCATATCCTCTACCCTATCCAATCACCTATCCTGTCCTCTATCCGATCCTATCCTCTATCCTATCCTATCCTCTATCGTCTTCCATCCTCTATCCTATCCAATCCCCTGTCCTATCCTCTATCCTACCCTGCCCTCTATCCTATCGAATCCTCTATCCTAACCTATCGTGTATCCTATAATATCCTCTATCCTATCGAATCCTCTATCCTATCCCCTATCCTATCCTCTATCGTATCCTATCCTCTATCTTATCCTATCCTCTATCCTATCCTATTCTCTATCCAATCCCCTATCCGATGCTCTATCCATTCTTATCATCTATCCTATCCTATCCTCAATCCTATCCTATCCTCTATCCTATCCTATCCTCTATCCTATTCTATACTCTATCCTATCCTATCCTCTATCCTATCCTATCCTCTATCCTATCCTATCCTATCCTATCCTCTATCCTATCCTATCCTCTATCCTATCCTATCCTCTATCCTATCCTATCCTCTATCCTCTCCTATCGTCTATCCTATCCTATCCTCTATCCTATCCTATCCTCTATCCTATCCTATCCTCTATCCTATCCTATCCTCTATCCTTTCCACTATCCTATCGTATCCTCCATCCTATCCTATCCTCTATCCTATCCTATCCTGTATCCTATCCTATCCTCTATCCTATCCTATCCTCTATCCTATCCTATCCTCTATCCTATCCTATCCTCTATCCTATCCTATCCTCTATCCTATCCTATCCTCTATCCTATGATATCCTCTATCCTATCCTATCCTCTATCCTATCCTATCCTCTATCCTATCCTATCCTCTATCCTATCCTATCCTCTATCTTATCATATCCTCTACCCTATCCAATCACCTATCCTGTCCTCTATCCGATCCTATCCTCTATCCTATCCTATCCTCTATCGTCTTCCATCCTCTATCCTATCCAATCCCCTGTCCTATCCTCTATCCTACCCTGCCCTCTATCCTATCGAATCCTCTATCCTAACCTATCGTGTATCCTATAATATCCTCTATCCTATCGAATCCTCTATCCTATCGTATCCTCTATCTTATCCTATCCTCTATCCTATCTTATTCTCTATCCAATCCCCTATCCGATGCTCTATCTTATCTTATCATCTATCCTATCCTATCCTCAATCCTATCCTATCCTCTATCCTATCCTATCCTCTATCCTATTCTATACTCTATCCTATCCTATCCTCTATCCTATCCTATCCTCTATCCTATCCTATCCTCTATCCTATCCTATCCTCTATCCTATCCTATTCTCTATCCAATCCCCTATCCGATCCTCTATCCTATCTTATCATCTATCCTATCCTATCCTCTTTCCTATCCTATCCTCTATCCAACGAATCCCCTATCCTATCCTCTATCGGATCCTATCCTCTATTATATCCTATCATCTATCCTATCCTATCCTTTATCCTATCCTATCCAATCACCTATCCTATCCTCTGTCCTATCCAATCCCCTATCCTATCCTCTATCCTATCCTATCCTCTATCCTATCCTATCCTCTATCCTATCCTATCCTCTATCCTATCGAATCCTCTATCCTAACCTATCGTGTATCCTATAATATCCTCTATCCTATCGAATCCTCTATCCTATCGAATCCTCTATCCTATCCTCTATCCTATCCTATCCTCTATCCTATCCTGTCCGCTATCCTATCCGCTATCCTATCCTATCCTCTATCCTATCCTATCCTCTGTCCTATCCTATCCTCTATCCTATCCTATCCTCTATACTATCCTATCCTCTATCCTATCGTATCCTCTATCCTATCCTATCCTCTATCCTATCCTATCCTCTATCCTATCCTATCCTCTATCCTATCCTATCCTCTATCCTATCCTATCCTCTATCCTATCCTATCCTCTATCCTATCCTATCCTCTATCCTATCCTATCCTCTATCCTATCCTATCCTCTATCCTATCCTATCCTCTATCCTATCCTATCCTCTATCCTATCCTATCCTCTATCCTATCCTATCCTCTATCCTATCCTATCCTCTATCCTATCCTATCCTCTATCCTATCCTATCCTCTATCCTATCCTATCCTCTATCCTATCCTATCCTCTATCCTATCCTATCCTCTATCCTATCCTATCCTCTATCCTATCCTATCCTCTATCCTATCCTATCCTCTATCCTATCCTATTCTCTATCCTATCCTATCCTCTATCCTATCATATCCTCTATCCTATCCTATCCTCTATCCTATCCTATCCTCTATAATATACTATCCTCTATCCTATCCTATCCTCTATCCTATCGAATCCTCTATCCTAACCTATCGTGTATCCTATAATATCCTCTATCCTATCGAATCCTCTATCCTATCCTCTATCGTATCCTCTATCCTATCCTCTATCCTATCCTATCCTCAATGCAATCCTGTATTCTATCCAATCCTCTATCCTATCCTATCCTCTATCCTATCTTATCCTCTATCCTATCCTATCCTCTATCCTGTCCTATCCTCTATCCTATCCTATCCTCTATCCTATCCTATCCTCTATCCCCTATCCTATCCTCTATCCTATCCTATCCTCTATCTTATCCTATCCTCTATCCTATCCTATCCTCTATCCTATCCTATCCTATCCTATCCTCTATCCTATCCTATCCTCTATCCTATCCTATCCTATCCTCTATCCTATCCAATCCTCTATCGTATCCTATCCTATCCTATCCTCTATCCTATCCTATCCTCTATCCTATCCTATCCTCTCCTCTATCCTATCCAATCCCCTATCCTATCCTCTATAATATCGTATCCTCTATCCTATCCTATCCTCTATCCTCTCCTATGCTCTATCCTATCGAATCCCCTATCCTATCCTCTATCCTATCCTATCCTCTACCCTATCCTATTCTCTATCCTATCCTATATCCTATCCTAACCTCCATCCTATCCTATCCTCTGTCCTATCCTATCCTCTATTTTATCCTATCCTATCCTCTATCCTATCCTCTATCCTATCCTCTATCCTATCCTATACTCCTTCCTATCCTATCCTCTATCCTATCCTATCCTCTATTCGTATCCTATCCTATCCCCTATCCTATCCTATCCTCTATCCTATCCTATCCTCTATCCTATCCTATGCTCTATCCTATCCTATCCTCTATCGTCTCCTATCCTCTATCCTATCCAATCCCCTATCATATACTTTATTCTATCCTCTATCCTATCCTCTATATTATCCTATCCTCCATCCTATCCAATCCTCTATCCTATCCAATCCCCTATCCTATCCTCTATCCTATCCTATCCTCTATAACATCGTATCCTCTATCATATTCTATCCACTATCCTATAATATTATCTATCCTATGCTATTCCCTATCCTACCCTATCCTCTATCGTATCATATCCTCTACCCTATCCAATCCCACATCCTATCCTCTATCATATCCTATCCAATCCCCTATCCTATCCTCTATCCTATACTATTCTCTATCCTATCCGATCCCCTACCTTATCCGCTATCCTATCTTATCCTCTATCCTATCCTATCTTCAATCATATCCTACCCTCTATCGTATCCTATCCTCTATCGTATTATATCCTCTATCATATCCTATCCTCTTTCCCATAATTTTATCTATCCTATCCTATCCTCTATCCTACCCTATCCTCTATCCTGTCCTATCCTCTATCCTATCCTATCCTCTATCCTATCCTATCCTCTATCCCCTATCCTATCCTCTATCCTATCCTATCCTCTATCTTATCCTATCCTCTATCCTATCCTATCCTCTATCCTATCCTATCCTATCCTATCCTCTATCCTATCCTATCCTCTATCCTATCCTATCCTCTCCTCTATCCTATCCAATCCCCTATCCTATCCTCTATAATATCGTATCCTCTATCCTATCCTATCCTCTATCCTCTCCTATGCTCTATCCTATCGAATCCCCTATCCTATCCTCTATCCTATCCTATCCTCTACCCTATCCTATTCTCTATCCTATCCTATATCCTATCCTAACCTTCATCCTATCCTATCCTCTGTCCTATCCTATCCTCTATTTTATCCTATCCTATCCTCTATCCTATCCTCTATCCTATCCTCTATCCTATCCTATACTCCTTCCTATCCTATCCTCTATCCTATCCTATCCTCTATTCGTATCCTATCCTATCCCCTATCCTATCCTATCCTCTATCCTATCCTATCCTCTATCCTATCCTATGCTCTATCCTATCCTATCCTCTATCGTCTCCTATCCTCTATCCTATCCAATCCCCTATCATATACTTTATTCTATCCTCTATCCTATCCTCTATATTATCCTATCCTCCATCCTATCCAATCCTCTATCCTATCTAATCCCCTATCCTATCCTCTATCCTATCCTATCCTCTATAACATCGTATCCTCTATCATATTCTATCCACTATCCTATAATATTATCTATCCTATGCTATTCCCTATCCTACCCTATCCTCTATCGTATCATATCCTCTACCCTATCCAATCCCACATCCTATCCTCTATCATATCCTATCCAATCCCCTATCCTATCCTCTATCCTATCCTATCCCTTATAATATCGCATTCTCTATCCTATCCTATCCTCTATCCTCTCCTATCCTCTATCCTATCGAATCAACTATCCTATCCTCCATCCTATCCTATCCTCTACGCTATCCTATTCTCTATCCTATCCAATATCCTATCCTATCCTCTGTCCTATCCAACCCCCTATACTATCCTCTATCCTATTCTATCCTCTATCGTATGCAGTCCTCTATCCCATCCAATCCTCTATCCTATCCTCTATTCTATCCAATACTCTATCCTATCCTATCCTCTATCCTATACTCTATCTAATCCTATCCTCTATCCTATCCTATCCTCTCTAATATCGTATCCTGTATCCTATCCTATCCTGTATCCTATCCTATATCCTATCCTCTATCCTATCCTATCCTCTGGCCTGACGTATCCACTAGCCCCTATCCTATCCTCTATCCTATCCAATCCTCTATCGTATCCTCTATCCTATCCTATCCCCTATTTTATCCTATCCTCCATCCTATCCTATCCTCTATCGTATCCTATCCTCTATCATATCCTATCATCTATCCTATCCTATCCTCTATCCTATCCTATCCTCTATCCCCTATCGTATCCTATCCTCTATCCTATCCTCTATCCTTTCCTCTATCCTATCGTATCCTCTATCCTATCCTATCCTCTATCCTATCCTATCCTCTATCCTATCCTATCCTCTATCCTATCCTATCCTCTATCCTATCCTATCCTCTATCCGATCCTATTCTCTATCCTATCCTATCCTCTATCCTATCATATCCTCTATCCTATCCTATCCTCTATCCTATCCTATCCTCTATAATATACTATCCCCTATCCTATCCTATCCTCTATCCTATCGAATCCTCTATCCTAACGTATCGTGTATCCTATAATATCCTCTATCCTATCGAATCCTCTATCCTATCCTCTATCGTATCCTCTATCCTATCCTCTATCCTATCCTATCCTCAATGCAATCCTGTATTCTATCCAATCCTCTATCCTATCCTATCCTCTATCCTATCTTATCCTCTATCCTATCCTATCCTCTATCCTATCCTTTCCTCTATCCTATCCTATCCTCTATCCTAACCTATCCTCTATCCTATCCTATCCAATATCCTATCCTATCCTCTATCCTATCCTATCCTCTATCCTATCCTACCCTCTATCCTATCCTATCCTCTATCCTATCCTATCCTCTATCCTATCTTATCCTCTATCCTATCCTATCCTCTATCCTATCCTTTCCTCTATCCTATCCTATCCTCTATCCTAACCTATCCTCTATCCTATATTATCCAATATCCTATCCTATCCTCTATCCTATCCTATCCTCTATCCTATCCTACCCTCTATCCTATCCTATCCTCTATCCTATCCAGTCACCTATCCTATCCTCTATCCTATCCTATCCTCTACCCAACCCAATCCCCTATCCTATCCTCTGTTCGATCCTATCCTCTATTATATCCTATCCTCTATCCTATCCTATCCTCTATCCTATCCTATCCTCTATCCTATCCTATCCTCTATCCTATCCTATCCTCTATCCTATCCTATCCTCTATCCTATCCTATCCTCTATCCTATCCTATCCTCTATCCTATCCTATCCTCTATCCTATCCTATCCTCTATCCTATCCTATCCTCTATCCTTTCCTCTATCCTATCGTATCCTCTATCCTAACCTATCGTGTATCCTACAATATCCTCTATCCTATCGAATCCTCTATCCTATCCTCTATCCTATCCTCTATCCTATCCTATCCTCAATGAAATCCTGTATTCTATCCAATCCTCTATCCTATCCTATCCTCTACCCTATCCTGTCCGCTATCCTATCCGCTATCCTATCCGCTATCCTATCCTATCCTCTATCCTATAATATCCCCTATCCTATCCTATCCTCTATCCTATCCTATCCTGTATCTTATCCTATGCTCTATCCTATCCTATTATCTATCCAATCCCCTATCCGATGCTCTATCCTATCTTATCATCTATCCTATCCTATCGTTTATCCTATTCTATACTCTATCCTATCCTATCCGCTATCCTATCCTATCCTGTATCCTATCCTATCCTCTATCCAACGAGTCCCCTATCCTATCCTCTATCGGATCCTATCCTCTATCCTATCCTATCCTCTATCCTATTCTATACTCTATCCTATCCTATCCTCTATCCTATCCTATCCTCTATCCTATCCTATCCTTTATCCTATTCTATACTCTATCCTATCCTATCCGCTATCCTATCCTATCCTCTATCCTATCCTATCCTCTATCCAACGAATCCCCTATCCTATCCTCTATCGGATCCTATCCTCTATTATATCCTATCCTCTATCCTATCCTATCCTCTATCTTATCCTATCCTCTATCCTACCCAATCACCTATCCTATCCTCTATCCGATCCTATCCTCTATCCTATCCAATCACCTATCCTGTCCTCTATCGTATCCTATCCTCTATCCTATCCTATCCTCTATCCTATCCAATCCCCTGTCCTATCCTCTATCCTATCCTGCCCTCTATTCTATCGAATCCTCTATCCTAACCTATCGTGTATCCTATAATATCCTCTATCCTATCGAATCCTCTATCCTATCCTCTATCCTATCCTCTATCCTATCCTATCCTCTATCTTATCCTATCCTCTATCCTATCCTCTATCCTATCCTATCCTCTTTCCTATCCTATCCTCTATCCAACGAATCCCCTATCCTATCCTCTATCGGATCCTATCCTCTATTATATCCTATCCTCTATCCTATCCTATCCTTTATCCTATCCTATCCAATCACCTATCCTATCCTCTGTCCTATCCAATCCCCTATACTATCCTCTATCCTATCCTATCCTCTATCCTATCCTATCCTCTATCCTATCCTATCCTCTATCCTATCGAATCCTCTATCCTATCCTATCCTCTATACTATCCTATCCTCTATCCTATCGTATCCTCTATCCTATCCTATCCTCTATCCTATCCTATCTTATATCCTATCCTATCCTCTATCCTATCCTATCCTCTATCCTATCCTATCCTCTATCCTATCCTATCCTCTATCCTATCCTATCCTCTATCCTATCCTATCCTCTATCCAATCCTATCCTCTATCCTATCCTATCCTCTATCCTATCCTATCCTCTATCCTATCCTATCCTCTATCCTATCCTATCCTCTATCCTATCCTATCCTCTATCCTATCCTATCCTCTATCCTATCCTATCCTCTATCCTATCCTATCCCCTATCCTATCCTATCCTCTATCCTATCCTATCCTCTATCCTATCCTATGCTCTATCCTATCCTATCCTCTATCGTCTCCTATCCTCTATCCTATCCAATCCCCTATCATATACTTTATTCTATCCTCTATCCTATCCTCTATATTATCCTATCCTCCATCCTATCCAATCCTCTGTCCTATCCAATCCCCTATCCTATCCTCTATCCTATCCTATCCTCTATAACATCGTATCCTCTATCATATTCTATCCTCTATCCTATAATATTATCTATCCTATGCTATTCCCCATCCTACCCTATCCTCTATCGTATCATATCCTCTACCCTATCCAATCCCACATCCTATCCTCTATCCTATCCTATCCAATCCCCTATCCTATCCTCTATCCTATACTATTCTCTATCCTATCCGATCCCCTACCTTATCCGCTATCCTATCTTATCCTCTATCCTATCCTATCTTCAATCATATCCTACCCTCTATCGTATCCTATCCTCTATCGTATTATATACTCTATCATATCCTATCCTCTTTCCCATAATTTTATCTATCCTATCCTATCCTCTATCCTACCCTATCCTCTATCCTATCTTATCTTCTGTCCTATCATATCCTCTATCCTATCCTATCCTCTATCCTATCCTATCCCTTATAATATCGCATCTTCTATCCTATCCTATCCTCTATCCTCTCCTATCCTCTATCCTATCGAATCAACTATCCTATCCTCCATCCTATCCTATCCTCTACGCTATCCTATTCTCTATCCTATCCAATATCCTATCCTATCCTCTGTCCTATCCAACCCCCTATACTATCCTCTATCCTATTCTATCCTCTATCGTATGCAGTCCTCTATCCCATCCAATCCTCTATCCTATCCTCTATTCTATCCAATACTCTATCCTATCCTATCCTCTATCCTATACTCTATCTAATCCTATCCTCTATCCTATCCTATCCTCTCTAATATCGTATCCTGTATCCTATCCTATATCCTATCCTCTATCCTATCCTATCCTCTGGCCTGACGTATCCACTAGCCCCTATCCTATCCTCTATCCTATCCAATCCTCTATCGTATCCTCTATCCTATCCTATCCCCTATTTTATCCTATCCTCCATCCTATCCTATCCTCTATCGTATCCTATCCTCTATCATATCCTATCATCTATCCTATCCTATCCTCTATCCTATCCTATCCTCTATCCCCTATCCTATCCTATCCTCTATCCCATCCTCTATCCTTTCCTCTATCCTATCGTATCCTCTATCCTATCCTATCCTCTATCCTATCCTATCCTCTATCCTATCCTATCCTCTATCCTATCCTATCCTCTATCCTATCCTATCCTCTATCCGATCCTATTCTCTATCCTATCCTATCCTCTATCCTATCATATCCTCTATCCTATCCTATCCTCTATCCTATCCTATCCTCTATAATATACTATCCCCTATCCTATCCTATCCTCTATCCTATCGAATCCTCTATCCTAACCTATCGTGTATCCTATAATATCCTCTATCCTATCGAATCCTCTATCCTATCCTCTATCGTATCCTCTATCCTATCCTCTATCCTATCCTATCCTCAATGCAATCCTGTATTCTATCCAATCCTCTATCCTATCCTATCCTCTATCCTATCTTATCCTCTATCCTATCCTATCCTCTATCCTATCCTATCCTCTATCCTATCCTATCCTCTATCCTAACCTATCCTCTATCCTATCCTATCCACTATCCTATCCTATCCTCTATCCTATCCTATCCTCTATCCTATCCTACCCTCTATCCTATCCTATCCTCTATCCTATCCAGTCACCTATCCTATCCTCTATCCTATCCTATCCTCTATCCAACCCAATCCCCTATCCTATCCTCTGTTCGATCCTATCCTCTATTATATCCTATCCTCTATCCTATCGTATCCTCTATCCTAACCTATCGTGTATCCTACAATATCCTCTATCCTATCGAATCCTCTATCCTATCCTCTATCCTATCCTCAATGAAATCCTGTATTCTATCCAATCCTCTATCCTATCCTATCCTCTACCCTATCCTGTCCGCTATCCTATCCGCTATCCTATCCGCTATCCTATCCTATCCTCTATCCTATAATATCCCCTATCCTATCCTATCCTCTATCCTATCCTATCCTGTATCCTATCCAATCCTCTATCCTATCCTATCCTCTATCCGATCCTATCTTCTATCCTATCCTATCCTCTATCCTATCAAATCCCCTATCCTATCCTCTGTCCTATCCTATCCTCTATCCTATCCTATCCTCTATCCTATCAAATCCCCTATCCTATCCTCTATCCTATCCTATCATCTATCCTCTATCCTATCCAATCCTCTATCCTATCCTATCCTCTATCCTATCCTATCCGCTATCCTATCCTATCCTCTATCCTATCCTATCCTCTATCCTATCCTATCCTCTATCCTAACCTCTATCCTACCCTATCCTCTATCCTATCCTATCCAATCCCCTATCCTATGCTCTATCCTATCCTATCCTCTATCCTATCCTATCCTCTATCCTATCCTATCGTCTATCCTATCCTCTGTCCTATCCTATCCTCTATCCTATCCTATCCTCTATCCTATCGTATCCTCTATCCTATCCTATCCTCTATCCTATCCTATCGTCTATCCTATCCTCTATCCTATCCTATCGTCTATCCTATCCTCTATCCTATCCTATCCTCTATCCTATCCTATCCTCTATCCTATCCTATCCTCTATCCGATCCTATCTTCTATTGCTATCCTATCCTCTATCCTATCAAATCCCCTATCCTATCCTCTGTCCTATCCTACCCTATCCTCTATCCTATCCTATCCTCTATCCTATCAAATAACCTATTATATCCTCTATCCTATCCTATCATCTATCCTCTATCCTATCCAATCCTCTATCCTATCCTATCCTCTATCCTATCCTATCCTCTGTCCTATCCTATCCTCTATCCTATCCTATCCTCTATCCTATCAAATCCCCTATCCTATCCTCTATCCTATCCTATCATCTATCCTCTATCCTATCCAATCCTCTATCCTATCCTATCCTCTATCCTATCCTGTCCCCTATCCTATCCTATCTTCTATCCTATCCTCTATCCTATCCTATCTTCTATCCTATCCTAACCTCTATCATATCCTATCCTCTATCCTATCCTATCCTGTATCCTATCCTATCCTCTATCCTATCCTATCCTCTATCCTATCCAATCCTCTATCCTATCCTATCCTCTATCCTATCCTATCCTCTATCCTATCCTATCGTCTATCCTATCCTCTATCCTATCCTATCCTCTATCCTATCCTATCCTCTATCCTATCCTATCCTCTATCCTATCCTATCCTCTATCCTATCCTATCTTCTATCGTATCCTATCCTCTATCCTATCAAATCCCCTATCCTATCCCCTATCCTATCCTATATCCTAGCCTATCCTCTATCCTATCCTATCCTCTATCCTATCAAATCCCCTATCCTATCCTCTATCCTATCCTATCCTGTATCCTATGCCAGTCTCTATCCTATCCTATCATCTATCCTCAATCCTATCCTTTCCTGTATCCTATCCAATCTTCTATCCTATCCTATCCTGTATCCTATCCAATCCTCTATCCTACCCTGTCCTCTATCCTATCCTATCCTCTATCCTATCCTATCCTGTATCCTCTCCTATCGTCTATCCTATCCTCTATCCTATCCTATCCTCTATGCTATCAAATCCCCTATCCTATCCTCTATCCTATCCTATCCTGTATCCTATCCAATCCTCTATCCTATCCTATCCTCTATCCGATCCTATCTTCTATCCTATCCTATCCTCTATCCTATCAAATCCCCTATCCTATCCTCTGTCCTATCCTATCCTCTATCCTATCCTTTCCTCTATCCTATCAAATCCCCTATCCTATCCTCTATCCTATCCTATCATCTATCCTCTATCCTATCCAATCCTCTATCCTATCCTATCCTCTATCCTATCCTGTCCTCTATCCTATCCTATCCTCTATCCTATCCTCTATCCTATCCTATCCTCTATCCTATCCTATCCAATCCCCTATCCTATGCTCTATCCTATCCTATCCTCTATCCTATCCTATCCTCTATCCTATCCTATCGTCTATCCTATCCTCTGTCCTATCCTATCCTCTATCCTATCCTATCCTCTATCCTATCCTATCGTCTATCCTATCCTCTGTCCTATCCTATCCTCTATCCTATCCTATCATCTATCCTCAATCCTATCCTTTCCTGTATCCTATCCTATCCTCTATCCTATCCTATCTTCTATCCTATCCTATCCTCTATCCTATCAAATCCCCTATCCTATCCTCTATCCTATCCTATCCTCTATCCTATCCTATCCTCTATCCTATCCTATCCTCTATCCTATCCTATCGTCTATCCTATCCTCTATCCTATCCTATCGTCTATCCTATCCTCTATCCTATCCTATCGTCTATCCTATCCTCTATCCTATCCTATCCTCTATCCTATCCTATCCTGTATCCTATCCTATCCTCTATCCTATCAAATCCCCTATCCTATCCTCTATCCTATCCTATCCTCTATCCTATCCTATCATCTATCCTCAATCCTATCCTTTCCTGTATCCTACTAAATCCTCTATCCTATCCTGTCCTCTATCCTATCCTATCCTCTATCCTATCCTCTATCCTATCCTATCCTATCCTCTATCCTATCCTATCGTCTATCCTATCCTCTATCCTATCCTATCCTCTATGCTATCAAATCCCCTATCCTATCCTCTATCCTATCCTATCCTGTATCCTATCCAATCCTCTATCCTATCCTATCCTCTATCCGATCCTATCTTCTATCCTATCCTATCCTCTATCCTATCAAATCCCCTATCCTATCCTCTGTCCTATCCTATCCTCTATCCTATCCTTTCCTCTATCCTATCAAATCCCCTATCCTATCCTCTATCCTATCCTATCATCTATCCTCTATCCTATCCAATCCTCTATCCTATCCTATCCTCTATCCTATCCTGTCCTCTATCCTATCCTATCCTCTATCCTATCCTCTATCCTATCCTATCCTCTATCCTATCCTATCCAATCCCCTATCCTATGCTCTATCCTATCCTATCCTCTATCCTATCCTATCCTCTATCCTATCCTATCGTCTATCCTATCCTCTGTCCTATCCTATCCTCTATCCTATCCTATCCTCTATCCTATCCTATCGTCTATCCTATCCTCTGTCCTATCCTATCCTCTATCCTATCCTATCCTCTATCCTATCCTATCGTCTATCCTATCCTCTGTCCTATCCTATCCTCTATCCTATCCTATCATCTATCCTCAATCCTATCCTTTCCTGTATCCTATCCAATCCTCTATCTTATCCTGTCCTCTATCCTATCCTATCCTCTATCCTATCCTATACTCTATCCTATCCTATCCTCTATCTTATCCTGTCGTCTATCCTATCCTCTGTCCTATCCTATCCTCTATCCTATCCTATCCTCTATCCTATCCTATCATCTATCCTCTATCCTATCCAATCCTCTATCCTATCCTATCCTCTATCCTATCCTATCCTCTATCCTATCCTATCATCTATCCTATCCTATCCTATCCTCTATCCTATCCTATCCTCTATCCTATGCTCTATCCTATCCTATCCTCTATCCTATCCTATCCTCTATCCTATCCTATCGTCTATCCTATCCTCTGTCCTATCCTATCCTCTATCCTATCCTATCCTATATCCTATCCCATCCGCTATCCTATCCTATCCTCTATCCTATCCACTATCGTATCCTATCCTCTATCCTATCCTATCCTCTATCGTCTCCTGTCCTCTATCCTATACTATCCTCTATCATATCCTCTATCGTCTCCTATCGTCTATCCTATCCAATCCCCTATCCTATCCTTTCCTCTATCCCATCCAATCCTCTTTAATATCCTATCCTCTATCTTATCCTATCCTCTATCCTATCCTATCCTCTATCCTATCCTATCCTCTATCCTATCCTATCCTCTATCCGATCCTATCTTCTATCCTATCCTATCCTCTATCCTATCAAATCCCCTATCCTATCCTCTGTCCTATCCTACCCTATCCTCTATCCTATCCTATCCTCTATCCTATCAAATCCCCTATTATATCCTCTATCCTATCCTATCATCTATCCTCTATCCTATCCAATCCTCTATCCTATCCTATCCTCTATCCTATCCTATCCTCTGTCCTATCCTATCCTCTATCCTATCCTATCCTCTATCCTATCAAATCCCCTATCCTATCCTCTATCCTATCCTATCATCTATCCTCTATCCTATCCAATCCTCTATCCTATCCTATCCTCTACCCTATCCTGTCCCCTATCCTATCCTATCTTCTATCCTATCCTCTATCCTATCCTATCTTCTATCCTATCCTATCCTCTATCCTATCCTAACCTCTATCATATCCTATCCTCTATCCTATCCTACACTGTATCCTATCCTATCCTCTATCCTATCCTATCCTCTATCCTATCCTATCGTCTATCCTATCCTCTATCCTATCCTATCCTCTATCCTATCCTATCCTCTATCCTATCCTATCCCCTATCCTATCCTATCTTCTATCCTATCCTATCCTCTATCCTATCAAATCCCCTATCCTATCCCCTATCCTATCCTCTATCCTAGCCTATCCTCTATCCTATCCTACCCTCTATCCTATCCTATCGTCTATCCTATCCTCTATCCTATCCTATCCTCTATCCTATCCTATCCTCTATCCTATCCTATCCTCAATCCTATCCTATCCTCTATCCGATCCTATCTTCTATCCTATCCTATCCTCTATCCTATCAAATCCCCTATCCTATACTCTGTCCTATCCTATCCTCTATCCTATCCTATCCTCTATCCTATCAAATCCCCTATCCTATCCTCTATCCTATCCTATCATCTATCCTCTATCCTATCCAATCCTCTATCCTATCCTATCCTCTATCCTATCCTGTCCTCTATTCTATCCTACCTTCTATCCTATCGTCTATCCTATCCTATCTTCTATCCTATCCTATCCCCTATCCTATCGTAACCTCTATCATATCGTATCCTCTATCCTATCCTATCCTGTATCCTATGCCAGCCTCTATCCTATCCTATCATCTATCCTCAATCCTATCCTTTCCTGTATCCTATCCTATCCTCTATCCTATCCTATCCTGTATCCTATCCAATCCTCTATCCTATCCTGTCCTCTATCCTATCCTATCGTCTATCCTATCCTATCCTCTATCCTCTCCTATCGTCTATCCTATCCTCTATCCTATCCTACCATCTATCCCCTATCCTATCCAATCCTCTATCCTATCCTATCCTCTATCCTATCCTATCATCTATCATCAATCCTATCCTTTCCTGTATCCTATTAAATCCTCTATCCTATCCTGTCCTCTATCCTATCCTATCCTCTATCCTATCCTCTATCCTATCCTCTATCCTATCCTCTATCCTATCCAATCCTCTATCCTATCCTATCCTCTATCCTATCCTGTCCTCTATCCTATCCTATCCTCTATCCTATCCTCTATCCTACCCTATCCTCTATCCTATCCTATCCAATCCCCTATCCTATGCTCTATCCTATCCTATCCTCTATCCTATCCTATCCTCTATCGTATCCTATCGTCTATCCTATCCTCTGTCCTATCCTATCCTCTATCCTATCCTATCCTCTATCCTATCCTATCCTCTATCCTATCCTATCCTCTATCCTATCCTATCGTCTATCCTATCCTCTATCCTATCCTATCCTCTATCCTATCCTATCCTCTATCCTATCCTATCCTCTATCCTATCCTATCCTCTATCCGATCCTATCTTCTATCCTATCCTATCCTCTATCCTATCAAATCCCCTATCCTATCCTCTGTCCTATCCTATCCTATCCTCTATCCTATCCTATCCTCTATCCTATCAAATCCCCTATCCTATCCTCTATCCTATCCTATCACCTATCCTCTATCCTATCCAATCCTCTATCCTATCCTATCCTCTGTCCTATCCTATCTTCTATCCTATCCTATCCTCTATCCTATCAAATCCCCTATCCTATCCTCTATCCTATCCTATCCTCTATCCTATCCTATCCTCTATCCTAACCTATCCTCTATCCTATCCTATCGTCTATCCTATCATCTATCCTATCCTATCATCTATCCTATCCTATCGTCTATCCAATCCTCTATCCTATCCTATCCTCTATCCTATCCTATCCTCTATCATATCCTATCCTCTATCCTATCCTATCCTCTATCCTATCCTATCCTCTATCCTATCCTATCGTCTATCCTATCCTCTATCCTATCCTATCCCCTATCCCATCCTATCCTATTCTCTATCCTATCCTATCCTCTATCCTATCCTCTATCCTATCCTCTATCCTATCCTCTATCCTATCCTCTATCCTATCCTATCCTCTATCCTATCCTATCGTCTATCCTATCCTATCCTATACTCTATCCTATCCTATCGTCTATCCTATCCTATCCTCTATCCTATCCTATCCTCTATCCTATCAAATCCCCTATCCTATCCTCTATCCTATCCTATCACCTATCCTCTATCCTATCCAATCCTCTATCCTATCCTATCCTCTGTCCTATCCTATCTTCTATCCTATCCTATCCTCTATCCTATCATCTATCCTATCCTATCCTCTATCCTATCCTCTATCCTATCCTCTATCCTATCCTCTATCCTATCCTATCCTCTATCCTATCCTATCGTCTATCCTATCCTATCGTATCCTCTATCGTATCCTATCCTCTATCCTATCCTATCTTCTATCCTATCCTATTCTCTATCCTATCAAATCCCCGATCCTATCCTCTATCCTATCCTATCCTCTATCCTATCCTATCCTCTATCCTAACCTATCCTCTATCCTATCCTATCCTCTATCCTATCAAATCCCCTATCCTATCCTCTATCCTATCCTATCCTCTATCCTATCCTATCCTCTATCCTATCAAATCCCCTATCCTATCCTCTGTCCTATCCTATCCTCTATCCTATCTTATCCTCTATCCTATCCTATCCTCTATCCTATCCTATCCTCTATCCTATCCTATCGTCTATCCTATCATCTATCCTATCCTATCATCTATCCTATCCTATCATCTATCCTATCCTATCGTCTATCCAATCCTCTATCCTATCCTATCCTCTATCCTATCCTATCCTCTATCCTATCCTATCCTCTATCCTATCCTATCCTCTATCCTATCCTATCCTCTATCCTATCCTATCCTCTATCCTATCCTATCCTCTATCCTATCCTATCCTCTATCCTATCCTATCCTCTATCCTATCCTATCCTCTATCCTATCCTATCCTCTATCCTATCCTATCCTCTATCCTATCCTATCCTCTATCCTATCCTATCCTCTATCCTATCAAATCCCCTATCCTATCCTCTGTCCTATCCTATCCTCTATCCTATCCTCTATCCTATCCTATCCTCTATCCTATCCTATCCTCTATCCTATCCTATCGTCTATCCTATCCTCTATCCTATCCTATCCTCCATCCTATCCTATCCTCTATCCTATAATATCCTCTATCCTATCCTATACTCTATCCTATCCTATCCTCTATCCTATCCTATCGTCTATCCTATCCTCTATCCTATCCTATCCCCTATCACATCCTATCCTATTCTCTATCCTATCCTATCCTCTATCCTATCCTCTATCCTATCCATTATCCTATCCTCTATCCTATCCTATCCTCTATCCTATCCTATCGTCTATCCTATCCTATCCTATACTCTATCCTATCCTATCCTCTATCCTATCCTATCCTCTATCCTATCCTATCCTCTATCCTATCCTATCGTCTATCCTATCCTCTATCCTATCCTATCCTCTATCCTATCCTATCCTCTATCCTATCCTATCCTCTATCCTATCTTATCCTCTATCCTATCCTATCTTCTATCCTATCCTATCCTCTATCCTATCAAGTCCCCTATCCTATCCTCTATCCCATCCTATCCAATCCTCTATCCGATCCTATCCTCTATCCTATCCTATCATCTATCCTCAATCCTATCCTATCGTCTATCCTATCCTCTATCCTATCCTATCCTCTATCCTATCAAATCCCCTATCCTATCCTCTATCCTATACTATCCTGTATCCTATCCAATCCTCTATCCTATCCTATCATCTATCCTCAATCCGATCCTTTCCTGTATCCTATCCAATCCTCTATCCTATCCTGTCCTCTATCGTCTATCCTATCCTCTATCCTATCCTATCCTCTATCCTATCCTATCGTCTATCCTATCCTCTATCCTATCCTATCCTCTATCCTATCCTATCTTCTATCCTATCCTATCCTCTATCCTATCAAATCCCCTATCCTATCCTCTATCCTATCCTATCCTCTATCCTATCCTATCCTCTATCCTAACCTATCCTCTATCCTATCCTATCCTCTATCCTATCAAATCCCCTATCCTATGCTCTATCCTATCCTATCCTCTATCCTATCCTATCTTCTATCCTATCAAATCCCCTATCGTATCCTCTGTCCTATCCTATCCTCTATCCTATCTTATCCTCTATCCTATCCTATCCTCTATCCTATCCTATCCTCTATCCTATCCTATCGTCTATCCTATCATCTATCCTATCCTATCATCTATCCTATCCTATCATCTATCCTATCCTATCGTCTATCCAATCCTCTATCCTATCCTATCCTCTATCCTATCCTATCCTCTATCCTATCCTATCCTCTATCCTATCCTATCCTCTATCCTATCCTATCCTCTATCCTATCAAATCCCCTATCCTATCCTCTGTCCTATCCTATCCTCTATCCTATCCTCTATCCTATCCTATCCTCTATCCTATCCTATCGTCTATCCTATCCTCTATCCTATCCTATCCTCCATCCTATCCTATCCTCTATCCTATAATATCCTCTATCCTATCCTATCGTCTATCCTATCCTCTATCCTATCCTATCGTCTATCCTATCCTCTATCCTATCCTATCCTCTATCCTATCCTATCTTCTATCCTATCCTATCCTCTATCCTATCAAATCCCCTATCCTATCCTCTATCCTATCCTATCCTCTATCCTATCCTATCCTCTATCCTATCCTATCCTCTATCCTATCAAATCCCCCATCCTATCCTCTGTCCTATCCTATCCTCTATCCTATCCTATCCTCTATCCTATCCTATCCTCTATCCTAACCTATCCTCTATCCTATCCTATCCTCTATCCTATCAAATCCCCTATCCTATCCTCTATCCTATCCTATCCTCTATCCTATCCTATCCTCTATCCTATCAAATCCCCTATCCTATCCTCTGTCCTATCCTATCCTCTATCCTATCTTATCCTCTATCCTATCCTATCCTCTATCCTATCCTATCCTCTATCCTATCCTATCGTCTATCCTATCATCTATCCTATCCTATCATCTATCCTATCCTATCATCTATCCTATCCTATCGTCTATCCAATCCTCTAACCTATCCTATCCTCTATCCTATCCTATCCTCTATCCTATCCTATCCTCTATCCTATCCTATCCTCTATCCTATCCTATCCTCTATCCTATCCTATCCTCTATCCTATCCTATCCTCTATCCTATCCTATCCTATCCTCTATCCTATCCTATCCTCTATCCTATCCTATCCTCTATCCTATCCTATCCTCTATCCTATCAAATCCCCTATCCTATCCTCTGTCCTATCCTATCCTCTATCCTATCCTCTATCCTATCCTATCCTCTATCCTATCCTATCCTCTATCCTATCCTATCCTCTATCCTATCCTATCGTCTATCCTATCCTCTATCCTATCCTATCCTCCATCCTATCCTATCCTCTATCCTATAATATCCTCTATCCTATCCTATACTCTATCCTATCCTATCCTCTATCCTATCCTATCGTCTATCCTATCCTCTATCCTATCCTATCCCCTATCACATCCTATCCTATTCTCTATCCTATCCTATCCTCTATCCTATCCTCTATCCTATCCATTATCCTATCCTCTATCCTATCCTATCCTCTATCCTATCCTATCGTCTATCCTATCCTATCCTATACTCTATCCTATCCTATCCTCTATCCTATCCTATCCTCTATCCTATCCTATCCTCTATCCTATCCTATCGTCTATCCTATCCTCTATCCTATCCTATCCTCTATATTATCCTATCCTCTATCCTATCCTATCCTCTATCCTATCTTATCCTCTATCCTATCCTATCTTCTATCCTATCCTATCCTCTATCCTATCAAGTCCCCTATCCTATCCTCTATCCCATCCTATCCAATCCTCTATCCGATCCTATCCTCTATCCTATCCTATCATCTATCCTCAATCCTATCCTATCGTCTATCCTATCCTCTATCCTATCCTATCCTCTATCCTATCAAATCCCCTATCCTATCCTCTATCCTATCCTATCCTGTATCCTATCCAATCCTCTATCCTATCCTATCATCTATCCTCAATCCGATCCTTTCCTGTATCCTATCCAATCCTCTATCCTATCCTGTCCTCTATCGTCTATCCTATCCTCTATCCTATCCTATCCTCTATCCTATCCTATCGTCTATCCTATCCTCTATCCTATCCTATCCTCTATCCTATCCTATCTTCTATCCTATCCTATCCTCTATCCTATCAAATCCCCTATCCTATCCTCTATCCTATCCTATCCTCTATCCTATCCTATCCTCTATCCTAACCTATCCTCTATCCTATCCTATCCTCTATCCTATCAAATCCCCTATCCTATGCTCTATCCTATCCTATCCTCTATCCTATCCTATCTTCTATCCTATCAAATCCCCTATCGTATCCTCTGTCCTATCCTATCCTCTATCCTATCTTATCCTCTATCCTATCCTATCCTCTATCCTATCCTATCCTCTATCCTATCCTATCGTCTATCCTATCATCTATCCTATCCTATCATCTATCCTATCCTATCATCTATCCTATCCTATCGTCTATCCAATCCTCTATCCTATCCTATCCTCTATCCTATCCTATCCTCTATCCTATCCTATCCTCTATCCTATCCTATCCTCTATCCTATCCTATCCTCTATCCTATCAAATCCCCTATCCTATCCTCTGTCCTATCCTATCCTCTATCCTATCCTCTATCCTATCCTATCCTCTATCCTATCCTATCGTCTATCCTATCCTCTATCCTATCCTATCCTCCATCCTATCCTATCCTCTATCCTATAATATCCTCTATCCTATCCTATCGTCTATCCTATCCTCTATCCTATCCTATCGTCTATCCTATCCTCTATCCTATCCTATCCTCTATCCTATCCTATCTTCTATCCTATCCTATCCTCTATCCTATCAAATCCCCTATCCTATCCTCTATCCTATCCTATCCTCTATCCTATCCTATCCTCTATCCTATCCTATCCTCTATCCTATCAAATCCCCCATCCTATCCTCTGTCCTATCCTATCCTCTATCCTATCCTATCCTCTATCCTATCCTATCCTCTATCCTATCCTATCCTCTATCCTATCCTATAGTCTATCCTTTCCTCTATCCTATGCTCTATCCTATCCAATCCTCTATCCTCTCCTTTATCCCGTCCTATCCTCAATCCTATCCTATCCTCTATCCTAACATATCCTGTATCCTATCCTATCCTCTATCCTATCCTATCCTCTATCCTATCCTATCCTCTATCCTATCCTATCCTCTATCCTATCCAATCCCCTATCCTATCCTGTATCCGATCCTATCCTGTATTCTATCCTCTATCCTATCCTATCCTCTATCCTATCCAATCCCCTATCATATCCTCTATCGTCTCCTATCCTCTATCCTATCCAATACCCTATCCGATACTCTATCCTATCCTATCCTCTATTCTGCCCTATCCTCTATCGTCTCCTGTCCTCTATCCTATCCAATCCCCTATCCTATCCTCTATCGTCTCCTATCCTCTATCCTATCCAATCCCCTATCCGATACTCTATCCTATCCTATCCACTATCCTATCCTATCCTCTATCCTATTCTATACTCTATCCTATCCAATCCACTATCCTATCCTATCCTATCCTATCCTCTATCCTATCATATCCTCTGTACTATCCAATCACCTATCCTATCCTCTGTCCTATCCTATCCTCCATCCTATCCCATCCTCTACCCTATCCTATCCTCTTTCCTATCCTACCCTCTATCCTATCCTTTCCTCTATCCTTTCCTATCCTCTATCCTATCCTATCCTGTATCGTATGCTATCCTCTATCGTCTCCTGTCCACTATCCTCTCCAATCCCCTATCCTATCCTCTATCGTCTCCTATCCTCTATCCGATCCTATCCTCTATTATATCCAATCCTCTATCCTATCCTATCCTCCATTCCATCCTATCCTCTATCCTATCCTATCATCTATCCTATCCAATCCCCTATCCTATCCTCTATCCGATCCTATCCTCTATTCTATCCTCTATCCTATCCTATCCTCTATCCTATCCAATCCCCTATCCTATCCTCTATCGTCTCCTATCCTCTATCCTATCCAATCCCCTATCCGATACTCTATCCTATCCTATCCTCTATCCTATCCTATCCTCAATCCTATCCTATCCAATCCCCTATCCTATCCTCTATCCGATCCTATCCTCTATTCTATCCTCTATCCTATCCTCTATCGTCTCCTATCCTCTATCCTATCCAATCCCCTATCCGATACTCTATCCTATCCTATCCTCTATCCTATCCTATCCTTAATCCTATCCTATCCTCTATCCTCTCCAATCCACTATCCTATCCTATGTTCTATACTATCCTATCCTCTTTCCAATCCTATCCTCTATCCTATCGTAACCTCTATCGTATGCTATCCTCTATCGTCTCCTGTCCTCTATCCTATCCAATCCCCTATCCTATCCTCTATCGTCTCCTATCCTCTATCCTATCCAATCCCCTATCCGATCCTCTATCCTATCCTATCCTATCCTCAATCCTATCCTGTCCTCTATCCTATCCTATCCTCTATCCTATTCTATAGCCTATCCTTTCCTCTATCCTATGCTCTATCCATTCCAATCCTCTATCCTCTCCTTTATCCCGTCCTATCCTCAATCCTATCCTATCCTCTATCCTATCATATCCTGTATCCTATCCTATCCTCTATTCTATCCTATCTTCTATCCTATTATATACTCTATCCTATCCAATCCCCTATCCGATCCTCTATCATATCCTATCCTCTATCCTATCCTATCCTCTATCCTATCCTATCCTCTATCCTATCCTATCGTCTATCCTATCATCTATCCTATCCTATCATCTATCCTATCCTTTCATCTATCCTATCCTATCGTCTATCCAATCCTCTATCCTATCCTATCCTCTATCCTATCCTATCCTCTATCCTATCCTATCCTCTATCCTATCCTATCCTCTATCCTATCCTATCCTCTATCCTATCCTATCCTCTATCCTATCCTATCCTCTATCCTATCCTATCCTCTATCCTATCCTATCCTCTATCCTATCCTATCCTCTATCCTATCCTATCCTCTATCCTATCCTATCCTCTATCCTATCCTATCCTCTATCCTATCCTATCCTCTATCCTATCCTATCCTCTATCCTATCCTATCCTCTATCCTATCCTATCCTCTATCCTATCAAATCCCCTATCCTATCCTCTGTCCTATCCTATCCTCTATCCTATCCTCTATCCTATCCTATCCTCTATCCTATCCTATCCTCTATCCTATCCTATCGTCTATCCTATCCTCTATCCTATCCTATCCTCCATCCTATCCTATCCTCTATCCTATAATATCCTCTATCCTATCCTATCCTCTATCCTATCCTCTATCCTACCCTATCCTCTATCCTATCCTATCCCCTATCCTATCCTATCCTCTATCCTATCCTATTCTCTATCCTATCGTCTATCCTATCCTATCCTCTATCGTATCCTATCCTCTATCCTATCCAATCCTCTATCCTCTCCTCTATCCCGTCCTATCCTCAATCCTATCATATCCTGTATCCTATCATATCCTCTATCCTATTCTCTATCAAATCCTATCCTCTTTCGTCTCCTATCCTCTATCCTATCCTACCCTCTATCCTATAATATCCCCTATCCTATCCAATCCTCTATCCTATCCTCTATCCTATCCTCTATCCTCTATCCTATCCTCTATCCTATCCTCTATCCTCTATCCTATCCTCTATCCTATCCTATCCTCTATCCTATCCTATCCTCTATGCTATCCTATCCTCTATCCAATCCTATCATCTATCCTAGCCTATCCTCTATCCCATCCTATTCTCTATCCTATCCAATCCCCTATCCTATCCGCTATCGTCTGCTCTATCCTATCCTATCCTGAATCATATCGTATTCTCTATCGTCTGCTCTATCCTATCCAATTCGCTATCGTCTGCTCAATTCTATCCTATCCTGAATCATATCGTATCCTCTATCGTCTGCTCTATCCTATCCTATCCACTATCCTATCCTACCCTCAATCCTATCCTATCCTCTATCCCGTCCTATCCTGTATCCTATCCTATCCTCTTTCCTATCCTATCCTCTATCCTATCCTCTATCCTACCCTATCCTCTATCCTATCCTATCCCCTATCCTATCCTATCCTCTATCCTATCCTATTCTCTATCCTATCGTCTATCCTATCCTATCCTCTATCGTATCCTATCCTCTATCCTATCCAATCCTCTATCCTCTCCTCTATCCCGTCCTATCCTCAATCCTATCATATCCTGTATCCTATCATATCCTCTATCCTATCCTATCCTCTATCCCATCCTACCCTCTATCCTATCCTATCCTCTTTCCTATCCTATCCTGTATCCTATCCTATCCGGTATCCTATCCTACCCTCTATCCTATAATATCCCCTATCCTATCCAATCCTCTATCCTATCCTCTATCCTATCCTCTATTCTCTATCCTATCCTCTATCCTATCCTAACCTCTATCGTGTCCTATCCTCTATCGTATTATATCCTCTATCCTATCCAATCCTCTATCCCATCCTCTATCCCGACCTATCCTCTATCCTATCGTATCCTGTATCCTATCCTAACCTCTATCCTATCCTATCCTCTATCCTATCCTATCCTCTATCCTATCCTATTCTCTATCCAATCCTACCCTATCCTCTATCCTATCCTCTATCCTATCCTATCCTCTATCCTATCCTATCCTCTACTCTATCCTATCCTCTATCCTATCCTATCCTCTAACCTATCCTATCCTCTATCCAATCCTATCCTCTACCCTAGCCTATCCTCTATCCTATCCTATTCTCTATCCTATCGTCTATCCTATCCTATCCTCTATCCTATCCAATCCTCTATCCTCTCCTCTATCCTATCCTATCCTCTATCCTATCCTATCCTCTATCGTATTATATCCTCTATCCTATCCAATCCTCTATCCCATCCTCTATCCCGACCTATCCTCTATCCTATCCTATCCTCTATCCTATCCTAACGTCTATCCTATCCTATCCTCTTTCCTATCCTATCCTATATCCTATCCTATCCGCTATCCTATCCTACCCTCTATCCTATAATATCCCCTATCCTGTCCAATCCTCTATCCTATCCTCTATCCTATCCTCTATCCTCTATCCTATCCTCTATCCTATCCTATCCTCTATCCTATCCTATCCTCTATCCTATCCTATCCTCTATCCAATCCTATCCTCTATCCTAGTCAATCCTCTATCCTATCCTATCCTCTATCCTATCCAATCCCCCATCCTATCCGCTATCGTCTGCTCAATCCTATCCTATCCTGAATCATATCGTATTCTCTATCGTCTGCTCTGTCCTATCCAATCCGCTATCGTCTGCTCTATCCTATCCTATCCTGAATCATATCGTATCCTCTATCGTCTGCTCTATCCCATCCTATCCACTATCCTATCCTACCCAAAATCCTATCCTATCCTCTATCCCATCCTATCCTCTATCCTATCCTATCCTCTTTCCAATCCTATCCTATATCCTATCCTATCCGCTATCCTATCCTACCCTCTATACTATAATATCCCCTATACTATCCAATCCTCTATCCTATCCTCTATCCTATCCTCTATCCTATCCTATCCTCTATCCTATCCTATCCTCTACTCTATCCTATCCTCTATCCTATCCTATCCTCTAACCTATCCTATCCTCTATCCAATCCTATCCTCTACCCTAGCCTATCCTCTATCCTATCCTATTCTCTATCCTATCGTCTATCCTATCCTATCCTCTATCCTATCCAATCCTCTATCCTCTCCTCTAACCCGTCCTATCCTCAATCCTATCATATCCTCTATCCTATCCTATCCTCTATCCTATCATATCCTCTATCCTATCCTATCCTCTATCCTATCCAATCCCCTATCCTATCCTCTATCCTATCCTATCCTCTATCCTATCCTATCCTCTATCGTATCCTATCCTCTATCTTATCCTATCCTCTATCCTATCCTATCCTCATTCCTATCCTATCCTCTATCCTATCCTATCCTCTATCCTGTTCTATACTCTACCCTATTCCTATCCGCTATCCTATCCTATCCTCCATCCTATCCTATCCTCTATCCTATCCAATCCCATATCCTATCCTATCCGCTATCCTGTCCTACCCTCTATCCTATAATATAACCTATTCTATCCAATCCTCTATACTATCCTCTATCCTATCCTATCCTCTATCCTATCCTATCCTCTATCCTGTTCTATACTCTACCCTATTCCTATCCGCTATCCTATCCTATCCTCTATCCTATCCTATCCTATCCTCTATCCTATCCTGTCCTCTATCCTATACTATCCTCTATCATATCCTCTATCGTCTCCTATCCTCTATCCTATCCAATCCCCTATCCTATCCTTTCCTCTATCCTATCCAATCCTCAATCCTATCCTATCCTCTATCCTATCCTATCCTCTATCCTATCCTATCCTGTATCCTATCATATCCTCTATCCCATCCTATCCTCTATCCTATCCCCTATCCTATCCTATCCTCTATCCTATCCACTATCGTATCCTATCCTCTATCCTATCCAATCCTCTATCCTATCCCCTATCCTATGCTCTATCCTATCCTATCCTCTATCCTATCCTATCCCCTATCCTATCCTATCCTACATCCTATCCAATCCTATATCCTAACCTATCCGCTATCCTATCCTATCCTCTATCCTATCCAATCCTATATCCTATCCTATCCGCTATCCTGTCCTACCCTCTATCCTATAATATCACCTATTCTATCCAATCCTCTATCCTATCCTCTATCCTATCCTATCCTCTGTCCTATCCACTATCCTATCCTATCCTCTTTCCTATCCTATCCTCAATCCTATCCTATCCTTTATCCTATCCTATCCTCAATCCTATCCTATCCTCTATCCTATCCTATCCTCTATCCTATAATATCCTCTATCCTGTTCTATATTCTATCCGATCCTATCCGATCCTCTATCTTATCCTATCCTCTATCCTATCCTATCCTCATTCCTATCCTATCCTCTATCCTATCCTATCCTCTATCCTATTCTATACTCTACCCTATCCTATCCGCTATCCTATCCTATCCTCTATCCTATCCTATCCTATCCTCTATCCTATCCTATCCTCCATCCTATCCTATCCTATCCTCTATCCTATCCTATCCTCTATCCTATCCTATCCTCTATCCTATCCTATCCTATCCTCTATCCTATCCTATCCTCTATCGTCTCCTGTCCTCTATCCTATACAATCCCCTATCATATCCTCTATCGACTCCTATCCTCTATGCTATCCAATCCCCTATACTATCCTCTATCGTCTCCTATCCTCGGTCCTATCCTATCCTCATTCCTATCCTATCCTCTATCCTATCCTATCCTATATCCTATCCCATCCGCTATCCTATCCTATCCTCTATTCTATCCTACCCTCTATCCTATCCTATCCTCTATCCTATCCTCTATGGTATCCTATCCTCTATCCTATCCTATCCTCTATCCTATCCCATCCTCTATCCTATCCTATCCTCATTCCTATCCTATCCTCATTCCTATCCTATGCTCTATCCTATCCTATCCTCTATCCTATCCTATCCTATATCCTATCCCATCCGCTATCCTATCCTATCCTCTATCCTATCCTATCCCCTATCCTATCCAATCCTCTATCCTATCCTCTATCCTATTCTCTATCCTATCCTCTATCCAATCCTCTATCCTATCCTCTATCCTATCCTCTATCCTATCCTATCCTCAATCCTATCCTATCCTGTATCCTATCCTATCCTATATCCTATCCTCTATCGTATCCTATCCTCTATCCTATCCTATCCTCTATTCTATCCCATCCTCTATCCTATCCTATCCTCATTCCTATCCTATGCTCTATCCTATCCTATCCTCTATCCTATTCTATACTCTACCCTATCCTATCCGCTATCCTATCCTATCCTCCATCCTATCCTATCCTCTATCCTATCCAATCCTATATCCTATCCTCTATACACTCCAATCCTCTACCCTACCCTATCCTCTATCCTATCCTGTCCTCTATCCTATCCTATCCTCTATCCTATCCTATCCTCTATCCTATCCTATCCTCTATCCTATCCTATCTTCTATCCTATCCAATCCCCTATCCTATCCTCTATCCTATATTATCCACTATCCTATCGTATTCACTATCCTATCGTATCAACTATCCTATCCATTCCTCTATCCAATCCTCTATCCTATCCTCTATCCTATCCTCTATCCTATCCTATCCTCAATCCTATCCTATCCTCTATCCTATCCTATCCTCTATCCTATCCTCTATCGTATCCTATCCTTTATCCTATCCTATCCTCTATCCTATCCCATCCTCTATCCTATCCTATCCTCATTCCTATCCTATCCTCATTCCTATCCTATGCTCTATCCTATCCTATCCTCTATCCTATTCTATCCTCTATCCTATCCTCTATCGTATCCTATCCTCTATCCTATCCCATCCTCTATCCTATCCTATCCTCATTCCTATCCTATCCTCTATCCTATCCTATCCTCTATCCTATTCTATACTCTACCCTATCCAATCCGCTATCCTATCCTATCCTCCATCCTATCCTATCCTCATTCCTATCCTATCCTCTATCCTATCCTCTATCCTATCCTCTATCCTATCCAATCCTCAATCCTATCCTATCCTCTATCCTATCCTCTATCCTATCCTCTATCCTATCCTCTATCCTATTCTATCCTCTATCCTATCCTATCCTCTATCCTATCCTATCCTCTATCCTATCCTATCCTCTATCCTATCCTCTATCCTATACTCTATCCTATCCTCTATCCTATCCTCTATCCTATCCTCTATCCTATCCTCTATCCTATCCAATCCTCAATCCTATCCTATCCTCAATCCTATCCTATCCTCTATCCTATCCTATCCTCTATCCTATCCTCTATCCTATCCTCTATCCTATGCTCTATCCTATCCTCTATCCTATCCTCTATCCTATCCTCTATCCTATCCTCTATCCTTTCCTCTATCCTATCCTCTATCCTATCCTCTATCCTATCCAATCCTCAATCCTATCCTATCCTCTATCCTATCCTATCCTCTATCCTATCCTCTATCCTATCCTATCCTCTATCCTATCCTCTATCCTATCCTCTATCCTATCCTCTATCCTATCCTCTATCCTATCCTCTATCCTATCCTCTATCCTATCCTCTATCCTATCCTCTATCCTATCCTATCCTCTATCATATCCAATCCTATATCCTATCCTATCCGCTATCCTGTCCTACCCTCTATCCTATAATATCACCTATTCTATCCAATCCTCTATCCTATCCTCTATCCTATCCTATCCTCTGTCCTATAAACTATCGTATCCTATCCTCTATCCTATCCAATCCTATATCCTATCCTCTATACACTCCAATCCTCTATCCTATCCTATCCTCTGTCCTATCCAATCCTATATCCTATCCCATCCGCTATCCTATCCTATCCTCTATCCTATCCTATCCTCTATCCTATCCAATCCTCTATCCAATCCTCTATCCTATCCTCTATCCTATCCTCTATCCTATCCTCTATCCTATCCTCTATCCTATCCTCTATCCTATCCTATCCTCTATCCTATTCTATATTCTATCCGATCCTCTATCTTATCCTATCCTCTATCCTATCCTATCCTCATTCCTATCCTATCCTCTATCCTATCCTATCCTCTATCCTGTTCTATACTCTACCCTATTCCTATCCGCTATCCTATCCTATCCTCCATCCTATCCTATCCTCTATCCTATACAATCCCCTATCATATCCTCTATCGTCTCCTATTCTCTATCCTATCCAATCCCCTATCCTATCCTCTATCTTATCCTGTCCTCTATCCTATCCTATCCTCATTCCTATCCTATCCTCTATCCTATCCTATCCTCTGTCCTATCCAATCCTATATCCTATCCCATCCGCTATCCTATCCTATCCTCTATCCTATCCTATCCTCTATCCTATCCAATCCTCTATCCAATCCTCTATCCTATCCTCTATCCTATCCTCTATCCTATCCTCTATCCTATCCTCTATCCTATCCTATCCTCTATCCTATTCTATATTCTATCCGATCCTCTATCTTATCCTATCCTCTATCCTATCCTATCCTCATTCCTATCCTATCCTCTATCCTATCCTATCCTCTATCCTGTTCTTTACTCTACCCTATTCCTATCCGCTATCCTATCCTATCCTCCATCCTATCCTATCCTCTATCCTATCCAATCCTATATCCTATCCTATCCGCTATCCTGTCCTACCCTCTACCCTATAATATCACCTATTCTATCCAATCCTCTATCCTATCCTCTATCCTATCCTTTCCTCTGTCCTATCCACTATCGTATCCTATCCTATATCCTATCCAATCCTATATCCTATCCTCTATACACTCCAATCCTCTATCCTATCCTATCCTCTATCCTATTCTATCCTCTACCGTCTCCTGTCCTCTATCCTATCCTATCCTCTATCCTGTCCTCTATCGTATCCTATCCTCTATCCTATCCTATCCTCTATCCTATCCCATCCTCTATCCTATCCTATCCTCATTCCTATCCTATCCTCATTCCTATCCTATCCTCTATCCTATCCTATCCTCTATCCTATTCTATACTCTACCCTATCCTATCCGCTATGCTATCCTATCCTCCATCCTATCCTATCCTCATTCCTATCCTATCCTCTATCCTATCCTCTATCCTATCCTCTATCCTATCCTCTATCCTATCCTCTATCCTATCCTCAATCCAATCCTGTATCCCATCCTCTATCTTATCCTCTATCCTATCCTCTATCCTATCCTCTATCCTATCCTCTATCGTATCCTGTATCCTATCCAATCCTCAATCCTATCTTATCCTCTATCCTATCCTATCCTCTATCCTATCCTCTATCCTATCCTCTATCCTATCCTCTATCCTATCCTATCCTCTATCCTATCCTATCCTCTATCCTATCCTATCCTCTATCCTATCCTATCCTCTATCCTATCCTATCCTCTATCCTATCCTATCCTCTATCCTATCCTATCCTCTATCCTATCCTCTATCCTATCCTCTATCCTATCCTCTATCCTATCCTCTATCCTATCCTCTATCCTATCCTCTATCCAATCCCCTATCCTATCCAATCCTCAATCCTATCCTATCCTCAATCCTATCCTATCCTCTATCCTATCCTATCCTCTATCCTATCCTCTATCCTATCCTCTATCCTATCCTCTATCCTATCCTCTATCCTATCCAATCCTCAATCCTATAATATCCTCTATCCTATCCTATCCTCTATCCTATCCTCTATCCTATCCTCTATCCTATCCTCTATCCTATCCTATCCTCTATCCTATCCAATCCTATATCCTATCCTATCCGCTATCCTGTCCTACCCTCTATCCTATAATATCACCTATTCTATCCAATCCTCTATCCTATCCTCTATCCTATCCTATCCTCTGTCCTATCCACTATCGTATCCTATCCTCTATCCTATCCAATCCTATATCCTATCCTCTATACACTCCAATCCTATATCCTATCCTCTATACACTCCAATCCTCTATCCTATCCTATCCTCTATCCTATCCTATCCTCTATCCTATCCTATCCTCTATCCTATCCTATCCTCTATCCTATCCTATCCTCTATCCTATCCTATCCTCTATCCTATCCTATCCTCTATCCTATCCTATCCTCTATCCTATCCTATCCTCTATCCTATCCTATCCTCTATCCTATCCTATCCTCTATCCTATCCTATCCTCTATAATATCCTATCCTATCCTCTATCCTGTCCTATCATCTATCGTCTCCAGTCCTCTATCCTATACAATCCCCTATCATATCCTCTATCGTCTCCTATTCTCTATCCTATCCTATCCTCTATCCTATCCAATCCTCTATCCTATCCTATCCTCTATCCTATCCTATCCTCTATCCTATCCTATCCTCTATCCTATCCTATCTTCTATCCTATCCTATCCTCTATCCTATCCTATCCTCTATCCTAGTCAATCCTCTATCCTATCCTGTCCTCTATCCTATCCAATCCCCCATCCTATCCGCTATCGTCTGCTCAATCCTATCCTATCCTGAATCATATCGTATTCTCTATCGTCTGCTCTGTCCTATCCAATCCGCTATCGTCTGCTCTATCCTATCCTATCCTGTATCATATCGTATCCTCTATCGTCTACTCTATCCCATCCTATCCACTATCCTATCCTACCCAAAATCCTATCCTATCCTCTATCCCATCCTATCCTCTATCCTATCCTATCCTCTTTCCAATCCTATCCTATATCCTATCCTATCCGCTATCCTATCCTACCCTCTATACTATAATATCCCCTATACTATCCAATCCTCTATCCTATCCTCTATCCTATCCTCTATCCTGTCCTATCCTCTATCCTATCCTATCCTCTACTCTATCCTATCCTCTATCCTATCCTATCCTCTAACCTATCCTATCCTCTATCCAATCCTATCCTCTACCCTAGCCTATCCTCTATCCTATCCTATTCTCTATCCTATCGTCTATCCTATCCTATCCTCTATCCTATCCAATCTTCTATCCTCTCCTCTAACCCGTCCTATCCTCAATCCTATCATATCCTGTGTCCTATCATATCCTCTATCCTATCCTATCCTCTATCCTATCCTATCCTCTATCCTATCCTATCCTCAATTCTATCCTATACTTCATCCTATCCTATCCACTATCCTATCCTATCCTCTATCCTATAATATCCTCTATCCTATCCAATCCTCTATCCTATCCTCTATCCTATCCTCTATCTTCTATCCTATCCTATCCTCTATCCTATCCTATCCTCAATTCTATCCTATACTTCATCCTATCCTATCCACTATTCTATCCTATCCTCTATCCTATAATATCCTCTATCCTATCCAATCCTCTATCCTATCCTCTATCCTATTCTCTATCCAATCCTATCCTCTTTCGCCTCCTATCCTCTATCCTATCCAATCCCCTATCCTATCCTCTATCCTATCCTTTCCACTACCCTATACTTTCCTCCATCCTATCCTATCCTCCATAAGATCGTATCCTCTATCCTACCCCGTCCTCTATCCTAAATATCATCTATCCTATTATATCCTGTATTATATCCTACCCTCTATAATATCAGAGCCTCTAACCTATCCTATCCTCAATCCTATCCTATCCTCTATCCTATCCAATCCCCTATCCTATCGTCTATAGTATCCTATCCTCTATCATATCCAATCCTATATCCTATCCTCTATCCTATCCTATCCTATCCTCTATCCTATCCTCTATCCTATCCTATCCTCTATCCTATCCTATCCTCTATCCTATCCTATCCTCTATCCTATCCTATCCTCTATCCTATCCTATCCTCTATCCTATACTATCCTCTATCCTATCCTATCCTCTATCCTATCCTATCCTCTATCCTATCCTATCCTCTATCCTATCCTATCCTCTATCCTATCCTCTATCCTATCCTATCCTCTATCCTATACTATACTCTACCTTATCCTATCCTCTGTCCTATCCAATTACCTATCCTATCCTCTATCATATCCAATTACCTATCCTATCCTCTATCCTATCCTTTCCTCTATCCTATCCTATACTCTATCCTATCCTATCCTCTATCCGATCCTCTATCCTATCCTATCCTCTTTCCTATCCTATCATCTATCAGATCCTCTATCCTACCCTATCATCTATCCTATCCTCTATCCTATCCTATCCTCTATCCTATCCTATAATCTATCCTATCCTCTATCCTATCCTATCCTCTATCCTATCCTATCCTCTATCCTATCCTATTCTCTATCCTATCCTATCCTCTATCCTATCCTATCCTTTATCCTATCCTATCCTCTATCCTATCCTATCCTCAATTCTATCCTATACTTCATCCTATCCTATCCACTATCCTATCCTATCCTCTATCCTATAATATCCTCTATCCTATCCAATCCTCTATCCTATCCTCTATCCTATTCTCTATCCAATCCTATCCTCTTTCGCCTCCTATCCTCTATCCTATCCAATCCCCTATCCTATCCTCTATCCTATCCTTTCCACTACCCTATACTTTCCTCCATCCTATCCTATCCTCCATAAGATCGTATCCTCTATCCTATCCCGTCCTCTATCCTAAATATCATCTATCCTATTATATCCTGTATTATATCCTACCCTCTATAATATCAGAGCCTCTAACCTATCCTATCCTCAATCCTATCCTATCCTCTATCCTATCCAATCCCCTATCCTATCGTCTATAGTATCCTATCCTCTATCATATCCAATCCTATATCCTATCCTCTATCCTATCCTATCCTCTATCCTATCCTCTATCCTATCCTCTATCCTATCCTCTATCCTATCCTCTATCCTATCCAATCCTCAATCCTATCCTATCCTCTATCCTATCCTATCCTCTATCCTATCCTCTATCCTATCCTCTATCCTATCCTCTATCCTATCCTCTATCCTATCCTCTATCCTATCCTCTATCCTATCCTCTATCCTATCCTATCCTCTATCCTATCCAATCCTATATCCTATCCTATCCGCTATCCTGTCCTACCCTCTATCCTATAATATCACCTATTCTATCCAATCCTCTATCCTATCCTCTATCCTATCCTATCCTCTGTCCTATCCACTATCGTATCCTATCCTCTATCCTATCCAATCCTATATCCTATCCTCTATACACTCCAATCCTATATCCTATCCTCTATACACTCCAATCCTCTATCCTATCCTATCCTCTATCCTATCCTATCCTCTATCCTATCCTATCCTCTATCCTATCCTATCCTCTATCCTATCCTATCCTCTATCCTATCCTATCCTCTATCCTATCCTATCCTCTATCCTATCCTATCCTCTATCCTATCCTATCCTCTATCCTATCCTATCCTCTATCCTATCCTATCCTCTATAATATCCTATCCTATCCTCTATCCTGTCCTATCATCTATCGTCTCCAGTCCTCTATCCTATACAATCCCCTATCATATCCTCTATCGTCTCCTATTCTCTATCCTATCCTATCCTCTATCCTATCCAATCCTCTATCCTATCCTATCCTCTATCCTATCCTATCCTCTATCCTATCCTATCCTCTATCCTATCCTATCCTCTATCCTATCCTATCCTCTATCCTATCCTATCCTCTATCCTAGTCAATCCTCTATCCTATCCTGTCCTCTATCCTATCCAATCCCCCATCCTATCCGCTATCGTCTGCTCAATCCTATCCTATCCTGAATCATATCGTATTCTCTATCGTCTGCTCTGTCCTATCCAATCCGCTATCGTCTGCTCTATCCTATCCTATCCTGAATCATATCGTATCCTCTATCGTCTACTCTATCCCATCCTATCCACTATCCTATCCTACCCAAAATCCTATCCTATCCTCTATCCCATCCTATCCTCTATCCTATCCTATCCTCTTTCCAATCCTATCCTATATCCTATCCTATCCGCTATCCTATCCTACCCTCTATACTATAATATCCCCTATACTATCCAATACTCTATCCTATCCTCTATCCTATCCTCTATCCTGTCCTATCCTCTATCCTATCCTATCCTCTACTCTATCCTATCCTCTATCCTATCCTATCCTCTAACCTATCCTATCCTCTATCCAATCCTATCCTCTACCCTAGCCTATCCTCTATCCTATCCTATTCTCTATCCTATCGTCTATCCTATCCTATCCTCTATCCTATCCAATCTTCTATCCTCTCCTCTAACCCGTCCTATCCTCAATCCTATCATATCCTGTGTCCTATCATATCCTCTATCCTATCCTATCCTCTATCCTATCCTATCCTCTATCCTATCCTATCCTCTATCCTATTCAATCCCCTATCCTATCCTCTATTCTATCCTATCCGCTATCCTATCCTACCCTCTATACTACAATATCCCCTATACTATCCAATCCTCTATCCTATCCTCTATCCTATCCTATTCTCTATCCTATCGTCTATCCTATCCTATCCTCTATCGTATCCTATCCTCTATCCTATCCAATCCTCTATCCTCTCCTCTATCCCGTCCTATCCTCAATCCCATCATATCCTGTATCCTATCATATCCTCTATCCTATCCTATCCTCTATCCTATCATATCCTCTATCCTATCCTATCCTCTATCCTATCCAATCCCCTATCCTATCCTCTATCCTATCCTATCCTCTATCCTATCCTATCCTCTATCGTATCCTATCCTCTATCCTATCCTATCCTCTATCCTATCCTATCCTGTATCCTATCCTATTCTCTATCGTATCCTCTATCCTGTACTATCCTCTATACTATCCTATCCTCAATCCTATCCTATCCTGTATCCTCTCCTATCCTCTATCCTATTCCATACTCTATCCTATCCTATCCACTATCCTATCCTAGCCTCAATCCTATCCTATCCTCTATCCTTTCCTATCCTCTATCCTATCCTATTCTCTATCCTATCATATGCTCCATCCTATCTTATCCTCCATCCTATCCTATCCTCTATCCTATCCTATCCTATCCTCTATCCTACCCTATCCAATCCTCTATCCTATCCTCTATCCTATCCTCTATCTTCTATCCTATCCTATCCTCTATCCTATCCTATCCTCAATTCTATCCTATACTTCATCCTATCCTATCCACTATTCTATCCTATCCTCTATCCTATAATATCCTCTATCCTATCCAATCCTCTATCCTATCCTCTATCCTATTCTCTATCCAATCCTATCCTCTTTCGCCTCCTATCCTCTATCCTATCCAATCCCCTATCCTATCCTCTATCCTATCCTTTCCACTACCCTATACTTTCCTCCATCCTATCCTATCCTCCATAAGATCGTATCCTCTATCCTATCCCGTCCTCTATCCTATAATATCATCTATCCTATTATATCCTGTATTATATCCTACCCTCTATAATATCCGAGCCTCTAACCTATCCTATCCTCAATCGTATCCTATCCTCTATCCTATCCAATCCCCTATCCTATCGTCTATAGTATCCTATCCTCTATCATATCCAATCCTATATCCTATCCTCTATCCTATCCTATCCTATCTTCTATCCTATCCTCTATCCTATCCTATCCTCTATCCTATCCTATCCTCTATCCAATCCTATCCTCTATCCTATCCTGTCCTCTATCCTATCCTATTCCCTATCATATCCTATCATCTATCCTATCCTATCCTATCCTCTATCCAATCCTATCCTCAATTCTATCCTATACTTCATCCTATCCTATCCACTATCCTATCCTATCCTCTATCCTATAATATCCTCTATCCTATCCAATCCTCTATCCTATCCTCTATCCTATTCTCTATCCAATCCTATCCTCTTTCGCCTCCTATCCTCTATCCTATCCAATCCCCTATCCTATCCTCTATCCTATCCTTTCCACTACCCTATACTTTCCTCCATCCTATCCTATCCTCCATAAGATCGTATCCTCTATCCTACCCCGTCCTCTATCCTAAATATCATCTATCCTATTATATCCTGTATTATATCCTACCCTCTATAATATCAGAGCCTCTAACCTATCCTATCCTCAATCCTATCCTATCCTCTATCCTATCCAATCCCCTATCCTATCGTCTATAGTATCCTATCCTCTATCATATCCAATCCTATATCCTATCCTCTATCCTATCCTATCCTATCCTCTATCCTATCCTCTATCCTATCCTATCCTCTATCCTATCCTATCCTCTATCCTATCCTATCCTCTATCCTATCCTATCCTCTATCCTATCCTATCCTCTATCCTATACTATCCTCTATCCTATCCTATCCTCTATCCTATCCTATCCTCTATCCTATCCTATCCTCTATCCTATCCTATCCTCTATCCTATCCTCTATCCTATCCTATCCTCTATCCTATACTATACTCTACCTTATCCTATCCTCTGTCCTATCCAATTACCTATCCTATCCTCTATCATATCCAATTACCTATCCTATCCTCTATCCTATCCTTTCCTCTATCCTATCCTATACTCTATCCTATCCTATCCTCTATCCGATCCTCTATCCTATCCTATCCTCTTTCCTATCCTATCATCTATCAGATCCTCTATCCTACCCTATCATCTATCCTATCCTCTATCCTATCCTATCCTCTATCCTATCCTATAATCTATCCTATCCTCTATCCTATCCTATCCTCTATCCTATCCTATCCTCTATCCTATCCTATTCTCTATCCTATCCTATCCTCTATCCTATCCTATCCTTTATCCTATCCTATCCTCTATCCTATCCTATCCTCTATCCTAGTCAATCCTCTATCCTATCCTGTCCTCTATCCTATCCAATCCCCCATCCTATCCGCTATCGTCTGCTCAATCCTATCCTATCCTGAATCATATCGTATTCTCTATCGTCTGCTCTGTCCTATCCAATCCGCTATCGTCTGCTCTATCCTATCCTATCCTGAATCATATCGTATCCTCTATCGTCTACTCTATCCCATCCTATCCACTATCCTATCCTACCCAAAATCCTATCCTATCCTCTATCCCATCCTATCCTCTATCCTATCCTCTATCCTGTCCTATCCTCTATCCTATCCTATCCTCTACTCTATCCTATCCTCTATCCTATCCTATCCTCTAACCTATCCTATCCTCTATCCAATCCTATCCTCTACCCTAGCCTATCCTCTATCCTATCCTATTCTCTATCCTATCGTCTATCCTATCCTATCCTCTATCCTATCCAATCTTCTATCCTCTCCTCTAACCCGTCCTATCCTCAATCCTATCATATCCTGTGTCCTATCATATCCTCTATCCTATCCTATCCTCTATCCTATCCTATCCTCTATCCTATCCTATCCTCTATCCTATTCAATCCCCTATCCTATCCTCTATTCTATCCTATCCGCTATCCTATCCTACCCTCTATACTACAATATCCCCTATACTATCCAATCCTCTATCCTATCCTCTATCCTATCCTATTCTCTATCCTATCGTCTATCCTATCCTATCCTCTATCGTATCCTATCCTCTATCCTATCCAATCCTCTATCCTCTCCTCTATCCCGTCCTATCCTCAATCCCATCATATCCTGTATCCTATCATATCCTCTATCCTATCCTATCCTCTATCCTATCATATCCTCTATCCTATCCTATCCTCTATCCTATCCAATCCCCTATCCTATCCTCTATCCTATCCTATCCTCTATCCTATCCTATCCTCTATCGTATCCTATCCTCTATCCTATCCTATCCTCTATCCTATCCTATCCTGTATCCTATCCTATTCTCTATCGTATCCTCTATCCTGTACTATCCTCTATACTATCCTATCCTCAATCCTATCCTATCCTGTATCCTCTCCTATCCTCTATCCTATTCCATACTCTATCCTATCCTATCCACTATCCTATCCTAGCCTCAATCCTATCCTATCCTCTATCCTTTCCTATCCTCTATCCTATCCTATTCTCTATCCTATCATATCCTCCATCCTATCTTATCCTCCATCCTATCCTATCCTCTATCCTATCCTATCCTATCCTCTATCCTACCCTATCCAATCCTCTATCCTATCCTCTATCCTATCCTCTATCTTCTATCCTATCCTATCCTCTATCCTATCCTATCCTCAATTCTATCCTATACTTCATCCTATCCTATCCACTATTCTATCCTATCCTCTATCCTATAATATCCTCTATCCTATCCAATCCTCTATCCTATCCTCTATCCTATTCTCTATCCAATCCTATCCTCTTTCGCCTCCTATCCTCTATCCTATCCAATCCCCTATCCTATCCTCTATCCTATCCTTTCCACTACCCTATACTTTCCTCCATCCTATCCTATCCTCCATAAGATCGTATCCTCTATCCTATCCCGTCCTCTATCCTATAATATCATCTATCCTATTATATCCTGTATTATATCCTACCCTCTATAATATCCGAGCCTCTAACCTATCCTATCCTCAATCGTATCCTATCCTCTATCCTATCCAATCCCCTATCCTATCGTCTATAGTATCCTATCCTCTATCATATCCAATCCTATATCCTATCCTCTATCCTATCCTATCCTATCCTCTATCCTATCCTCTATCCTATCCTATCCTCTATCCTATCCTATCCTCTATCCAATCCTATCCTCTATCCTATCCTGTCCTCTATCCTATCCTATTCCCTATCATATCCTATCATCTATCCTATCCTATCCTATCCTCTATCCTATCCTATCCTCAATTCTATCCTATACTTCATCCTATCCTATCCACTATCCTATCCTATCCTCTATCCTATAATATCCTCTATCCTATCCAATCCTCTATCCTATCCTCTATCCTATTCTCTATCCAATCCTATCCTCTTTCGCCTCCTATCCTCTATCCTATCCAATCCCCTATCCTATCCTCTATCCTATCCTTTCCACTACCCTATACTTTCCTCCATCCTATCCTATCCTCCATAAGATCGTATCCTCTATCCTATCCCGTCCTCTATCCTAAATATCATCTATCCTATTATATCCTGTATTATATCCTACCCTCTATAATATCAGAGCCTCTAACCTATCCTATCCTCAATCCTATCCTATCCTCTATCCTATCCAATCCCCTATCCTATCGTCTATAGTATCCTATCCTCTATCATATCCAATCCTATATCCTATCCTCTATCCTATCCTATCCTATCCTCTATCCTATCCTCTATCCTATCCTATCCTCTATCCTATCCTATCCTCTATCCTATCCTATCCTCTATCCTATCCTATCCTCTATCCTATCCTATCCTCTATCCTATACTATCCTCTATCCTATCCTATCCTCTATCCTATCCTATCCTCTATCCTATCCTATCCTCTATCCTATCCTATCCTCTATCCTATCCTATCCTCTATCCTATCCTCTATCCTATCCTATCCTCTATCCTATACTATACTCTACCTTATCCTATCCTCTGTCCTATCCAATTACCTATCCTATCCTCTATCATATCCAATTACCTATCCTATCCTCTATCCTATCCTTTCCTCTTTCCTATCCTATACTCTATCCTATCCTATCCTCTATCCGATCCTCTATCCTATCCTATCCTCTTTCCTATCCTATCATCTATCAGATCCTCTATCCTACCCTATCATCTATCCTATCCTCTATCCTATCCTATCCTCTATCCTATCCTATAATCTATCCTATCCTCTATCCTATCCTATCCTCTATCCTATCCTATCCTCTATCCTATCCTATCCTCTATCCTATCCTATTCTCTATCCTATCCTATCCTCTATCCTATCCTATCCTTTATCCTATCCTATCCTCTATCCTATCCTATCGTCTATCCTATCCTCTATCCTATCCTCTATCCTATCCTCTATCCTATCCTCAATCCTATCCTATCCTCTATCCTATAATATCCTCTATCCTATCCTCTATCCTATCCTATCCTCTATCCTATCCTATCCTCTATCCTATCCTATTCTCTATCCTATCCTATCCTCTATCCTATCCTATTCTCTATCCTATCCTATCCTCTATCCTATCCTATCCTTTATCCTATCCTATCCTCTATCCTATCCTATCCTCTATCCTATCCTATCCTCTATCCTATCCTCTATCCTATCCTCTATCCTATCCTTTCCTCTATCCTATCGTATCCTCTATCCTATCCTATCCTCTATCCGATCCTCTATCCTATCCTCTATCCGATCCTCTATCCTATCCTCTATCCGATCCTCTATCCTATCCTATCCTCTTTCCTATCCTATCATCTATCCTATCCTCTATCCTATCCTTTCCTCTATCCTATCCTATACTCTATCCTATCCTATCCTCTATCCGATCCTCTATCCTATCCTATCCTCTTTCCTATCCTATCATCTATCAGATCCTCTATCCTACCCTATCATCTATCCTATCCTCTATCCTATCCTATCCTCTATCCTATCCTATCATCTATCCTATCCTCCATCCTATCCTATCCTCTATCCTATCCTATCCTCTATCCTATCCTATCCTCTATCCTATCCTATTCTCTATCCTATCCTATCCTCTATCCTATCCTATCCTTTATCCTATCCTATCCTCTATCCTATCCTATCGTCTATCCTATCCTCTATCCTATCCTCTATCCTATCCTCTATCCTATCCTCAATCCTATCCTATCCTCTATCCTATAATATCCTCTATCCTATCCTCTATCCTATCCTATCCTCTATCCTATCCTATCCTCTATCCTATCCTATTCTCTATCCTATCCTATCCTCTATCCTATCCTATTCTCTATCCTATCCTATCCTCTATCCTATCCTATCCTTTATCCTATCCTATCCTCTATCCTATCCTATCCTCTATCCTATCCTATCCTCTATCCTATCCTCTATCCTATCCTCTATCCTATCCTTTCCTCTATCCTATCGTATCCTCTATCCTATCCTATCCTCTATCCGATCCTCTATCCTATCCTCTATCCGATCCTCTATCCTATCCTCTATCCGATCCTCTATCCTATCCTATCCTCTTTCCTATCCTATCATCTATCCTATCCTCTATCCTATCCTTTCCTCTATCCTATCCTATACTCTATCCTATCCTATCCTCTATCCGATCCTCTATCCTATCCTATCCTCTTTCCTATCCTATCATCTATCAGATCCTCTATCCTACCCTATCATCTATCCTATCCTCTATCCTATCCTATCCTCTATCCTATCCTATCATCTATCCTATCCTCCATCCTATCCTATCCTCTATCCTATCCTATCCTCTATCCTATCCTATCCTCTATCCTATCCTATCCTCTATCCTATCCTCTATCCTATCCTATACTCTATCCTATCCTATTCTCTATCCTATCCTATCCTCTATCCTATCCTATCCTTTATCCTATCCTATCCTCTATCCTATCCTATCCTCTATCCTATACTATCCACTACCTTATCCTATCCTCTAACCTATCCAATTACGTATCCTATCCTCTATCCTATCCTTTCCTCTATCCTTTCCTATCCTCTATCCTATCCGATCCTCTATACTATCCTATCCTCTATCCTATCCTCTATCCTATCCTATCCTCTATCCTAACCTATCCTCTATCCTATCCTATTCTCTATCCTATCCTATCCTCTATCCTATCCTATCCTTTATCCTATCCTATCCTCTATCCTATCCTAAGCTCTATCCTATCCTATCCTCTATCCGATCATCTATCCTATCCTATCCTCTATCCTATCCTATCCTCTATCCTATCCTATCATCTATCTTATCCTCTATCCTATCCTATCCTCTATCCTATCCTATCCTCTATCCTATCCTATTCTCTATCCTATCCTCTATCCTATCCTCTATCCTATCCTTTCCTCTATCCTATCGTATCCTCTATCCTATCCTATCCTCTATCCGATCCTCTATCCTATCCTCTATCCGATCCTCTATCCTATCCTCTATCCGATCCTCTATCCTATCCTATCCTCTTTCCTATCCTATCATCTATCCTATCCTCTATCCTATCCTTTCCTCTATCCTATCCTATACTCTATCCTATCCTATCCTCTATCCGATCCTCTATCCTATCCTATCCTCTTTCCTATCCTATCATCTATCAGATCCTCTATCCTACCCTATCATCTATCCTATCCTCTATCCTATCCTATCCTCTATCCTATCCTATCATCTATCCTATCCTCCATCCTATCCTATCCTCTATCCTATCCTATCCTCTATCCTATCCTATCCTCTATCCTATCCTATTCTCTATCCTATCCTATCCTCTATCCTATCCTATCCTTTATCCTATCCTATCCTCTATCCTATCCTATCGTCTATCCTATCCTCTATCCTATCCTCTATCCTATCCTCTATCCTATCCTCAATCCTATCCTATCCTCTATCCTATAATATCCTCTATCCTATCCTCTATCCTATCCTATCCTCTATCCTATCCTATCCTCTATCCTATCCTATTCTCTATCCTATCCTATCCTCTATCCTATCCTATTCTCTATCCTATCCTATCCTCTATCCTATCCTATCCTTTATCCTATCCTATCCTCTATCCTATCCTATCCTCTATCCTATCCTATCCTCTATCCTATCCTCTATCCTATCCTCTATCCTATCCTTTCCTCTATCCTATCGTATCCTCTATCCTATCCTATCCTCTATCCGATCCTCTATCCTATCCTCTATCCGATCCTCTATCCTATCCTCTATCCGATCCTCTATCCTATCCTATCCTCTTTCCTATCCTATCATCTATCCTATCCTCTATCCTATCCTTTCCTCTATCCTATCCTATACTCTATCCTATCCTATCCTCTATCCGATCCTCTATCCTATCCTATCCTCTTTCCTATCCTATCATCTATCAGATCCTCTATCCTACCCTATCATCTATCCTATCCTCTATCCTATCCTATCCTCTATCCTATCCTATCATCTATCCTATCCTCCATCCTATCCTATCCTCTATCCTATCCTATCCTCTATCCTATCCTATCCTCTATCCTATCCTATCCTCTATCCTATCCTCTATCCTATCCTATACTCTATCCTATCCTATTCTCTATCCTATCCTATCCTCTATCCTATCCTATCCTTTATCCTATCCTATCCTCTATCCTATCCTATCCTCTATCCTATACTATCCACTACCTTATCCTATCCTCTAACCTATCCAATTACGTATCCTATCCTCTATCCTATCCTTTCCTCTATCCTTTCCTATCCTCTATCCTATCCGATCCTCTATACTATCCTATCCTCTATCCTATCCTCTATCCTATCCTATCCTCTATCCTAACCTATCCTCTATCCTATCCTATTCTCTATCCTATCCTATCCTCTATCCTATCCTATCCTTTATCCTATCCTATCCTCTATCCTATCCTAAGCTCTATCCTATCCTATCCTCTATCCGATCATCTATCCTATCCTATCCTCTATCCTATCCTATCCTCTATCCTATCCTATCATCTATCTTATCCTCTATCCTATCCTATCCTCTATCCTATCCTATCCTCTATCCTATCCTATTCTCTATCCTATCCTATCCTCTATCCTATCCTATCCTTTATCCTATCCTATCCTCTATCCTATCCTATCCTCTATCCTATCCTATCCTCTATCCTATCCTCTATCCTATCCTCTATCCTATCCTTTCCTCTATCCTATCGTATCCTCTATCCTATCCTATCCTCTATCCGATCCTCTATCCTATCCTCTATCCGATCCTCTATCCTATCCTATCCTCTTTCCTATCCTATCATCTATCCTATCCTCTATCCTATCCTTTCCTCTATCCTTTCCTATCCTCTATCCTATCCGATCCTCTATCCTATCCTATCCTCTATCCTATCCTCTATCCTATCCTATCCTCTATCCTATCCTATCTTCTATCCTATCCTATTCTCTATCCTATCCTATCCTATATCCTATCCTATCCTTTATCCTATCCTCTCGCGTATCCTATCCTAAGCTCTATCCTATCCTATCCTCTATCCGATCCTCTATCCTATCCTAACCTCTATCCTATCCTCTATCCTATCCTATCCTCTATCCTATCCTATCCTTTATCCTATCCTATCCTCTATCCTATCCTGTCCTCTATCCTATCCTATCCTCTATCCTATCCTATCCTCTATCCTATCCTCTATCCTATCCTATCCTATATCCTATCCTCTATCCTATCCTCTATCCTATCCTCTATCCTATCCTCTATCCTATCCTATCCTCTATCCTATCCTATTCTCTATCCTATCCTATCCTCTATCCTATCCTATCCTATATCCTATCCTATCCTCTATCCTATCCTATCCTCTATCCTATACTATCCTCTACCTTATCCTATCCTCTAACCTATCCAATTACCTATCCTATCCTCTATCCTATCCTTTCCTCTATCCTTTCCTATCCTCTATCCTATCCTATCCTTTATCGTATCCTATCCTCTATCATATCCTATCCTCTATCCTATACTATACTCTACCTTATCCTATCCTCTGTCCTATCCAATTACCTATCCTATCCTCTATCATATCCAATTACCTATCCTATCCTCTATCCTATCCTTTCCTCTATCCTATCCTCTATCCTATCCTATCCTCTATCCTAACCTATCCTCTATCCTATCCTATTCTCTATCCTATCCTATCCTCTATCCTATCCTATCCTTTATCCTATCCTATCCTCTATCCTATCCTAAGCTCTATCCTATCCTATCCTCTATCCGATCATCTATCCTATCCTATCCTCTATCCTATCCTATCCTCTATCCTATTTTATCATCTATCTTATCCTCTATCCTATCCTATCCTCTATCCTATCCTATCCTCTATCCTATCCTATCCTCTATCCTATCCTCTATCCTATCCTCTATCCTATCCTTTCCTCTATCCTATCGTATCCTCTATCCTATCCTATCCTCTATCCGATCCTCTATCCTATCCTCTATCCGATCCTCTATCCTATCCTATCCTCTTTCCTATCCTATCATCTATCCTATCCTCTATCCTATCCTTTCCTCTATCCTTTCCTATCCTCTATCCTATCCGATCCTCTATCCTATCCTATCCTCTATCCTATCCTCTATCCTATCCTATCCTCTATCCTATCGTATCTTCTATCCTATCCTATTCTCTATCCTATCCTATCCTATATCCTATCCTATCCTTTATCCTATCCTATCGTCTATCCTATCCTAAGCTCTATCCTATCCTAACCTCTATCCTATCCTCTATCCTATCCTATCCTCTATCCTATCCTATCCTTTATCCTATCCTATCCTCTATCCTATCCTGTCCTCTATCCTATCCTATCCTCTATCCTATCCTATCCTCTATCCTATCCTCTATCCTATCCTATCCTATATCCTATCCTCTATCCTATCCTCTATCCTATCCTCTATCCTATCCTCTATCCTATCCTATCCTCTATCCTATCCTATCCTCTATCCTATCCTATCATCTATCTTATCCTCTATCCTATCCTATCCTCTATCCTATCCTATCCTCTATCCTATCCTATTCTCTATCCTATCCTATCCTCTATCCTATCCTATCCTTTATCCTATCCTATCCTCTATCCTATCCTATCCTCTATCCTATCCTATCCTCTATCCTATCCTCTATCCTATCCTCTATCCTATCCTTTCCTCTATCCTATCGTATCCTCTATCCTATCCTATCCTCTATCCGATCCTCTATCCTATCCTCTATCCGATCCTCTATCCTATCCTATCCTCTTTCCTATCCTATCATCTATCCTATCCTCTATCCTATCCTTTCCTCTATCCTTTCCTATCCTCTATCCTATCCGATCCTCTATCCTATCCTATCCTCTATCCTATCCTCTATCCTATCCTATCCTCTATCCTATCCTATCTTCTATCCTATCCTATTCTCTATCCTATCCTATCCTATATCCTATCCTATCCTTTATCCTATCCTCTCGCGTATCCTATCCTAAGCTCTATCCTATCCTATCCTCTATCCGATCCTCTATCCTATCCTAACCTCTATCCTATCCTCTATCCTATCCTATCCTCTATCCTATCCTATCCTTTATCCTATCCTATCCTCTATCCTATCCTGTCCTCTATCCTATCCTATCCTCTATCCTATCCTATCCTCTATCCTATCCTCTATCCTATCCTATCCTATATCCTATCCTCTATCCTATCCTCTATCCTATCCTCTATCCTATCCTCTATCCTATCCTATCCTCTATCCTATCCTATTCTCTATCCTATCCTATCCTCTATCCTATCCTATCCTATATCCTATCCTATCCTCTATCCTATCCTATCCTCTATCCTATACTATCCTCTACCTTATCCTATCCTCTAACCTATCCAATTACCTATCCTATCCTCTATCCTATCCTTTCCTCTATCCTTTCCTATCCTCTATCCTATCCTATCCTTTATCGTATCCTATCCTCTATCATATCCTATCCTCTATCCTATACTATACTCTACCTTATCCTATCCTCTGTCCTATCCAATTACCTATCCTATCCTCTATCATATCCAATTACCTATCCTATCCTCTATCCTATCCTTTCCTCTATCCTATCCTATACTCTATCCTATCCTATCCTCTATCCGATCCTCTATCCTATCCTATTCTCTATCCTATCCTATCCTCTATCCTATCCTATCCTTTATCCTATCCTATCCTCTATCCTATCCTAAGCTCTATCCTATCCTATCCTCTATCCGATCATCTATCCTATCCTATCCTCTATCCTATCCTATCCTCTATCCTATTTTATCATCTATCTTATCCTCTATCCTATCCTATCCTCTATCCTATCCTATCCTCTATCCTATCCTATCCTCTATCCTATCCTCTATCCTATCCTCTATCCTATCCTTTCCTCTATCCTATCGTATCCTCTATCCTATCCTATCCTCTATCCGATCCTCTATCCTATCCTCTATCCGATCCTCTATCCTATCCTATCCTCTTTCCTATCCTATCATCTATCCTATCCTCTATCCTATCCTTTCCTCTATCCTTTCCTATCCTCTATCCTATCCGATCCTCTATCCTATCCTATCCTCTATCCTATCCTCTATCCTATCCTATCCTCTATCCTATCGTATCTTCTATCCTATCCTATTCTCTATCCTATCCTATCCTATATCCTATCCTATCCTTTATCCTATCCTATCGTCTATCCTATCCTAAGCTCTATCCTATCCTAACCTCTATCCTATCCTCTATCCTATCCTATCCTCTATCCTATCCTATCCTTTATCCTATCCTATCCTCTATCCTATCCTGTCCTCTATCCTATCCTATCCTCTATCCTATCCTATCCTCTATCCTATCCTCTATCCTATCCTATCCTATATCCTATCCTCTATCCTATCCTCTATCCTATCCTCTATCCTATCCTCTATCCTATCCTATCCTCTATCCTATCCTATTCTCTATCCTATCCTATCCTCTATCCTATCCTATCCTATATCCTATCCTATCCTCTATCCTATCCTATCCTCTATCCTATACTATCCTCTACCTTATCCTATCCTCTAACCTATCCAATTACCTATCCTATCCTCTATCCTATCCTTTCCTCTATCCTTTCCTATCCTCTATCCTATCCTATCCTTTATCGTATCCTATCCTCTATCATATCCTATCCTCTATCCTATACTATACTCTACCTTATCCTATCCTCTGTCCTATCCAATTACCTATCCTATCCTCTATCATATCCAATTACCTATCCTATCCTCTATCCTATCCTTTCCTCTATCCTATCCTATACTCTATCCTATCCTATCCTCTATCCGATCCTCTATCCTATCCTATCCTCTTTCCTATCCTATCATCTATCAGATCCTCTATCCTACCCTATCATCTATCCTATCCTCTATCCTATCCTATTCTCTATCCTATCCTATCCTATATCCTATCCTATCCTTTATCCTATCCTATCGTCTATCCTATCCTAAGCTCTATCCTATCCTATCCTCTATCCGATCCTCTATCCTATCCTAACCTCTATCCTATCCTCTATCCTATCCTATCCTCTATCCTATCCTATCCTTTATCCTATCCTATCCTCTATCCTATCCTGTCCTCTATCCTATCCTATCCTCTATCCTATCCTATCCTCTATCCTATCCTCTATCCTATCCTATCCTATATCCTATCCTCTATCCTATCCTCTATCCTATCCTCTATCCTATCCTCTATCCTATCCTATCCTCTATCCTATCCTATTCTCTATCCTATCCTATCCTCTATCCTATCCTATCCTATATCCTATCCTATCCTCTATCCTATCCTATCCTCTATCCTATACTATCCTCTACCTTATCCTATCCTCTAACCTATCCAATTACCTATCCTATCCTCTATCCTATCCTTTCCTCTATCCTTTCCTATCCTCTATCCTATCCTATCCTTTATCGTATCCTATCCTCTATCATATCCTATCCTCTATCCTATACTATACTCTACCTTATCCTATCCTCTGTCCTATCCAATTACCTATCCTATCCTCTATCATATCCAATTACCTATCCTATCCTCTATCCTATCCTTTCCTCTATCCTATCCTATACTCTATCCTATCCTATCCTCTATCCGATCCTCTATCCTATCCTATCCTCTTTCCTATCCTATCATCTATCAGATCCTCTATCCTACCCTATCATCTATCCTATCCTCTATCCTATCCTATCCTCTATCCTATCCTATCATCTATCCTATCCTCTATCCTATCCTATCCTCTATCCTATCCTATCCTCTATCCTATCCTATTCTCTATCCTATCCTATCCTCTATCCTATCCTATCCTTTATCCTATCCTATCCTCTATCCTATCCTATCCTCTATCCTATCCTACCCTCTGTCCTATCCTCTATCCTATCCTTTCCTCTATCCTATCGTATCCTCTATCCTATCCTATCCTCTATCCGATCCTCTATCCTATCCTCTATCCGATCCTCTATCCTATCCTATCCTCTACCCTATACTATCCTCTACCTTATCCTATCCTATCCTATCGTCTATCCTATCCTCTATCCTATCCTCTATCCTATCCTCTATCCTATCCTCAATCCTATCCTATCCTCTATCCTATAATATCCTCTATCCTATCCTTTATCCTATCCTATCCTCTACCCTATCCTATCCTCTATCCTATACTATCCACTACCTTATCCTATCCTCTAACCTATCCAATTACGTATCCTATCCTCTATCCTATCCTTTCCTCTATCCTTTCCTATCCTCTATCCTATCCGATCCTCTATACTATCCTATCCTCTATCCTATCCTCTATCCTATCCTATCCTCTATCCTAACCTATCCTCTATCCTATCCTATTCTCTATCCTATCCTATCCTCTATCCTATCCTATCCTTTATCCTATCCTATCCTCTATCCTATCCTAAGCTCTATCCTATCCTATCCTCTATCCGATCATCTATCCTATCCTATCCTCTATCCTATCCTATCCTCTATCCTATCCTATCATCTATCTTATCCTCTATCCTATCCTATCCTCTATCCTATCCTATCCTCTATCCTATTCTCTATCCTATCCTATCCTCTATCCTATCCTATCCTTTATCCTATCCTATCCTCTATCCTATCCTATCCTCTATCCTATCCTATCCTCTATCCTATCCTCTATCCTATCCTCTATCCTATCCTCTATCCTATCCTTTCCTCTATCCTATCGTATCCTCTATCCTATCCTATCCTCTATCCGATCCTCTATCCTATCCTCTATCCGATCCTCTATCCTATCCTATCCTCTTTCCTATCCTATCATCTATCCTATCCTCTATCCTATCCTTTCCTCTATCCTTTCCTATCCTCTATCCTATCCGATCCTCTATCCTATCCTATCCTCTATCCTATCCTCTATCCTATCCTATCCTCTATCCTATCCTATCTTCTATCCTATCCTATTCTCTATCCTATCCTATCCTATATCCTATCCTATCCTTTATCCTATCCTATCGTCTATCCTATCCTAAGCTCTATCCTATCCTATCCTCTATCCGATCCTCTATCCTATCCTAACCTCTATCCTATCCTCTATCCTATCCTATCCTCTATCCTATCCTATCCTTTATCCTATCCTATCCTCTATCCTATCCTGTCCTCTATCCTATCCTATCCTCTATCCTATCCTATCCTCTATCCTATCCTCTATCCTATCCTATCCTATATCCTATCCTCTATCCTATCCTCTATCCTATCCTCTATCCTATCCTCTATCCTATCCTATCCTCTATCCTATCCTATTCTCTATCCTATCCTATCCTCTATCCTATCCTATCCTATATCCTATCCTATCCTCTATCCTATCCTATCCTCTATCCTATACTATCCTCTACCTTATCCTATCCTCTAACCTATCCAATTACCTATCCTATCCTCTATCCTATCCTTTCCTCTATCCTTTCCTATCCTCTATCCTATCCTATCCTTTATCGTATCCTATCCTCTATCATATCCTAACCTCTATCCTATACTATACTCTACCTTATCCTATCCTCTGTCCTATCCAATTACCTATCCTATCCTCTATCATATCCAATTACCTATCCTATCCTCTATCCTATCCTTTCCTCTATCCTATCCTATACTCTATCCTATCCTATCCTCTATCCGATCCTCTATCCTATCCTATCCTCTTTCCTATCCTATCATCTATCAGATCCTCTATCCTACCCTATCATCTATCCTATCCTCTATCCTATCCTATCCTCTATCCTATCCTATCATCTATCCTATCCTCTATCCTATCCTATCCTCTATCCTATCCTATCCTCTATCCTATCCTATTCTCTATCCTATCCTATCCTCTATCCTATCCTACCCTTTATCCTATCCTATCCTCTATCCTATCCTATCCTCTATCCTATCCTACCCTCTGTCCTATCCTCTATCCTATCCTTTCCTCTATCCTATCGTATCCTCTATCCTATCCTATCCTCTATCCGATCCTCTATCCTATCCTCTATCCGATCCTCTATCCTATCCTATCCTCTTTCCTATCCTATCATCTATCCTATCCTCTATCCTTTCCTATCCTCTATCCTATCCTCTATCCTATCCTATCCTTTATCCTATCCTATCCTCTATCCTATCCTAAGCTCTATCCTATCCTATCCTCTATCCGATCCTCTATCCTATCCTATCCTCTATCCTATCCTCTATCCTATCCTATCCTCTATCCTATACTATACTCTACCTTATCCTATCCTCTGTCCTATCCAATTACCTATCCTATCCTCTATCATATCCAATTACCTATCCTATCCTCTATCCTATCCTTTCCTCTATCCTATCCTATACTCTATCCTATCCTATCCTCTATCCGATCCTCTATCCTATCCTATCCTCTTTCCTATCCTATCATCTATCAGATCCTCTATCCTACCCTATCATCTATCCTATCCTCTATCCTATCCTATCCTCTATCCTATCCTATCATCTATCCTATCCTATCCTCTATCCTATACTATACTCTACCTTATTCTATCCTCTATCCTATCCAATTACCTATCCTATCCTCTATCCTACCCTTTCCTCTTTCCTATCCTATCCTCTATCCTATCCTATCCTCTATGCGATCGTCTATCCTATCCTATCCTCTATCCTATCCTATCCTCTATCCTATCCTCTATCCTATCCTCAATCCTATCCTATCCTCTATCCTATCCTATTCTCTATCCTATCCTATTATCTATCCTATCCTATCCTTTATCCTATCCTATCCTCTATCCTATCCTAAGCTCTATCCTATCCTATCCTCTATCCGATCCTCTATCCTATCCTATCCTCTATCCTATCCTCTATCCTATCCTATCCTCAATCCTATCCTATCCTTTATCCTATCCTATCCTCTATCCTATCCTGTCCTCTATCCTATCCTATCCTCTATCCTATCCTATCCTCTATCCTATCCTCTATCCTATCCTATCCTCTATCCTATCCTCTATCCTATCCTCTATCCTATCCTCTATCCTATCCTATCCTCTATCCTATCCTATTCTCTATCCTATCCTATCCTCTATCCTATCCTATCCTATATCCTATCCTATCCTTTATCCTATCCTATCGTCTATCATATCCTATCCTCTATCCTATACTATACTCTACCTTATCCTATCCTCTGTCCTATCCAATTACCTATCCTATCCTCTATCCGATCCTCTATCCTATCCTATCCTCTTTCCTATCCTATCATCTATCCTATACTCTATCCTATCCTATCCTCTATCCTATCCTCTATCCTATCCTATCCTCTATCCTATCCTATTCTCTATCCTATCCTATCCTCTATCCTATCCTATTCTCTATCGTATCCTATCCTCTATCCTATCCTATCCTTTATCCTATCCTATCCTCTATCCTATCCTAAGCTCTATCCTATCCTATCCTCTATCCGATCCTCTATCCTATCCTATCCTGTATCCTATCCTCTATCCTATCCTATCCTCTACCCTATACTATCCTCTACCTTAACCTATCCTATCCTATCGTCTATCCTATCCTATCCTCTACCCTATACTATCCTCTACCTTATCCTATCCTATCCTATCGTCTATCCTATCCTCTATCCTATCCTCTATCCTATCCTCTATCCTATCCTCAATCCTATCCTATCCTCTATCCTATAATATCCCCCATCCTATCCTCTATCCTATCCTATCCTCTATCCTATCCTATCGTCTATCCTATCCTCTATCCTATCCTCTATCCTATCCTATCCTATATCCTATCCTATCCTCTATCCTATCCTATCCTCTATCCTATACTATCCTCTACCTTATCCTATCCTCTATCCGATCCTCTATCCTATCCTATCCACTTTCCTATCCTATCATCTATCAGATCCTATATTCTACCCTATCATCTATCCTATTATCTATCGTATCCTATCCTATCCTTTATCCTATCCTATCCTCTATCCTATCCTATCCTTTATCCTATCCTATCCTCTATCCTATCCTATCCTCTATCCTATCCTACCCTCTGTCCTATCCTCTATCCTATCCTTTCCTCTATCCTATCGTATCCTCTATCCTATCCTATCCTCTATCCGATCCTCTATCCTATCCTCTATCCGATCCTCTATCCTATCCTATCCTCTTTCCTATCCTATCATCTATCCTATCCTCTATCCTTTCCTATCCTCTATCCTATCCTCTATCCTATCCTATCCTCTATCCTATCCTCAATCCTATCCTATCCTCTATCCTATAATATCCTCTATCCTATCCTCTATCCTATCCTATCCTCTATCCTATCCTATCCTCTATCCTATCCTATTCTCTATCCTATCCTATCCTCTATCCTATCCTATTCTCTATCCTATCCTATCCTCTATCCTATCCTATCCTTTATCCTATCCTATCCTCTATCCTATCCTATCCTCTATCCTATCCTATCCTCTATGCTATCCTCTATCCTATCCTCTATCCTATCCTTTCCTCTATCCTATCGTATCCTCTATCCTATCCTATCCTCTATCCGATCCTCTATCCTATCCTATCCTCTATCCTAACCTATCCTCTATCCTATCCTATTCTCTATCCTATCCTATCCTCTATCCTATCCTATCCTTTATCCTATCCTATCCTCTATCCTATCCTAAGCTCTATCCTATCCTATCCTCTATCCGATCATCTATCCTATCCTATCCTATATCCTATCCTATCCTCTATCCTATCCTATCATCTATCTTATCCTCTATCCTATCCTATCCTCTATCCTATCCTATCCTCTATCCTATCCTATTCTCTATCCTATCCTATCCTCTATCCTATCCTATCCTTTATCCTATCCTATCCTCTATCCTATCCTATCCTCTATCCTATCCTATCCTCTATCCTATCCTCTATCCTATCCTCTATCCTATCCTTTCCTCTATCCTATCGTATCCTCTATCCTATCCTATCCTCTATCCGATCCTCTATCCTATCCTCTATCCGATCCTCTATCCTATCCTATCCTCTTTCCTATCCTATCATCTATCCTGTCCTCTATCCTATCCTTTCCTCTATCCTTTCCTATCCTCTATCCTATCCGATCCTCTATCCTATCCTATCCTCTATCCTATCCTCTATCCTATCCTATCCTCTATCCTATCCTATCTTCTATCCTATCCTATTCTCTATCCTATCCTATCCTCTATCCTATCCTATCCTTTATCCTATCCTATCCTCTATCCTATCCTAAGCTCTATCCTATCCTATCCTCTATCCGATCCTCTATCCTATCCTATCCTCTATCCTATCCTCTATCCTATCCTATCCTCTACCCTATACTATCCTCTACCTTATCCTATCCTATCCTATCGTCTATCCTATCCTCTATCCTATCCTCTATCCTATCCTCTATCCTATCCTCAATCCTATCCTATCCTCTATCCTATAATATCCTCTATCCTATCCTCTATCCTATCCTATCCTCTATCCTATCCTATCCTCTATCCTATCCTATTCTCTATCCTATCCTATCCTCTATCCTATCCTATTCTCTATCCTATCCTATCCTCTATCCTATCCTATCCTTTATCCTATCCTATCCTCTATCCTATCCTATCCTCTATCCTATCCTATCCTCTATGCTATCCTCTATCCTATCCTCTATCCTATCCTTTCCTCTATCCTATCGTATCCTCTATCCTATCCTATCCTCTATCCGATCCTCTATCCTATCCTATCCTCTATCCTAACCTATCCTCTATCCTATCCTATTCTCTATCCTATCCTATCCTCTATCCTATCCTATCCTTTATCCTATCCTATCCTCTATCCTATCCTAAGCTCTATCCTATCCTATCCTCTATCCGATCATCTATCCTATCCTATCCTCTATCCTATCCTATCCTCTATCCTATCCTATCATCTATCTTATCCTCTATCCTATCCTATCCTCTATCCTATCCTATCCTCTATCCTATCCTATTCTCTATCCTATCCTATCCTCTATCCTATCCTATCCTTTATCCTATCCTATCCTCTATCCTATCCTATCCTCTATCCTATCCTATCATCTATCCTGTCCTCTATCCTATCCTTTCCTCTATCCTTTCCTATCCTCTATCCTATCCGATCCTCTATCCTATCCTATCCTCTATCCTATCCTCTATCCTATCCTATCCTCTATCCTATCCTATCTTCTATCCTATCCTATTCTCTATCCTATCCTATCCTATATCCTATCCTATCCTTTATCCTATCCTATCGTCTATCCTATCCTAAGCTCTATCCTATCCTATCCTCTATCCGATCCTCTATCCTATCCTAACCTCTATCCTATCCTCTATCCTATCCTATCCTCTATCCTATCCTATCCTTTATCCTATCCTATCCTCTATCCTATCCTCTATCCTATCCTTTCCTCTATCCTATCGTATCCTCTATCCTATCCTATCCTCTATCGATCCTCTATCCTATCCTCTATCCGATCCTCTATCCTATCCTATCCTCTTTCCTATCCTATCATCTATCCTGTCCTCTATCCTATCCTTTCCTCTATCCTTTCCTATCCTCTATCCTATCCGATCCTCTATCCTATCCTATCCTCTATCCTATCCTCTATCCTATCCTATCCTCTATCCTATCCTATCTTCTATCCTATCCTATTCTCTATCCTATCCTATCCTCTATCCTATCCTATCCTTTATCCTATCCTATCCTCTATCCTATCCTAAGCTCTATCCTATCCTATCCTCTATCCGATCCTCTATCCTATCCTATCCTCTATCCTATCCTCTATCCTATCCTATCCTCTACCCTATACTATCCTCTACCTTATCCTATCCTATCCTATCGTCTATCCTATCCTCTATCCTATCCTCTATCCTATCCTCTATCCTATCCTCAATCCTATCCTATCCTCTATCCTATAATATCCTCTATCCTATCCTCTATCCTATCCTATCCTCTATCCTATCCTATCCTCTATCCTATCCTATTCTCTATCCTATCCTATCCTCTATCCTATCCTATTCTCTATCCTATCCTATCCTCTATCCTATCCTATCCTTTATCCTATCCTATCCTCTATCCTATCCTATCCTCTATCCTATCCTATCCTCTATGCTATCCTCTATCCTATCCTCTATCCTATCCTTTCCTCTATCCTATCGTATCCTCTATCCTATCCTATCCTCTATCCGATCCTCTATCCTATCCTATCCTCTATCCTAACCTATCCTCTATCCTATCCTATTCTCTATCCTATCCTATCCTCTATCCTATCCTATCCTTTATCCTATCCTATCCTCTATCCTATCCTAAGCTCTATCCTATCCTATCCTCTATCCGATCATCTATCCTATCCTATCCTCTATCCTATCCTATCCTCTATCCTATCCTATCATCTATCTTATCCTCTATCCTATCCTATCCTCTATCCTATCCTATCCTCTATCCTATCCTATTCTCTATCCTATCCTATCCTCTATCCTATCCTATCCTTTATCCTATCCTATCCTCTATCCTATCCTATCCTCTATCCTATCCTATCATCTATCCTGTCCTCTATCCTATCCTTTCCTCTATCCTTTCCTATCCTCTATCCTATCCGATCCTCTATCCTATCCTATCCTCTATCCTATCCTCTATCCTATCCTATCCTCTATCCTATCCTATCTTCTATCCTATCCTATTCTCTATCCTATCCTATCCTATATCCTATCCTATCCTTTATCCTATCCTATCGTCTATCCTATCCTAAGCTCTATCCTATCCTATCCTCTATCCGATCCTCTATCCTATCCTAACCTCTATCCTATCCTCTATCCTATCCTATCCTCTATCCTATCCTATCCTTTATCCTATCCTATCCTCTATCCTATCCTGTCCTCTATCCTATCCTATCCTCTATCCTATCCTATCCTCTATCCTATCCTCTATCCTATCCTATCCTATATCCTATCCTCTATCCTATCCTCTATCCTATCCTCTATCCTATCCTCTATCCTATCCTATCCTCTATCCTATCCTATTCTCTATCCTATCCTATCCTCTATCCTATCCTATCCTATATCCTATCCTATCCTCTATCCTATCCTATCCTCTATCCTATACTATCCTCTACCTTATCCTATCCTCTAACCTATCCAATTACCTATCCTATCCTCTATCCTATCCTTTCCTCTATCCTTTCCTATCCTCTATCCTATCCTATCCTTTATCGTATCCTATCCTCTATCATATCCTATCCTCTATCCTATACTATACTCTACCTTATCCTATCCTCTGTCCTATCCAATTACCTATCCTATCCTCTATCCTATCCTTTCCTCTATCCTATCCTATACTCTATCCTATCCTATCCTCTATCCGATCCTCTATCCTATCCTATCCTCTTTCCTATCCTATCATCTATCAGATCCTCTATCCTACCCTATCATCTATCCTATCCTCTATCCTATCCTATCCTCTATCCTATCCTATCATCTATCCTATCCTCTATCCTATCCTACCCTCTGTCCTATCCTCTATCCTATCCTTTCCTCTATCCTATCGTATCCTCTATCCTATCCTATCCTCTATCCGATCCTCTATCCTATCCTCTATCCGATCCTCTATCCTATCCTATCCTCTTTCCTATCCTATCATCTATCCTATCCTCTATCCTTTCCTATCCTCTATCCTATCCTCTATCCTATCCTATCCTTTATCCTATCCTATCCTCTATCCTATCCTAAGCTCTATCCTATCCTATCCTCTATCCGATCCTCTATCCTATCCTATCCTCTATCCTATCCTCTATCCTATCCTATCCTCTATCCTATACTATACTCTACCTTATCCTATCATCTGTCCTATCCAATTACCTATCCTATCCTCTATCATATCCAATTACCTATCCTATCCTCTATCCTATCCTTTCCTCTATCCTATCCTATACTCTATCCTATCCTATCCTCTATCCGATCCTCTATCCTATCCTATCCTCTTTCCTATCCTATCATCTATCAGATCCTCTATCCTACCCTATCATCTATCCTATCCTCTATCCTATCCTATCCTCTATCCTATCCTATCATCTATCCTATCCTCTATCCTATCCTATCCTCTATCCTATCCTATCCTCTATCCTATCCTATTCTCTATCCTATCCTATCCTCTATCCTATCCTATCCTTTATCCTATCCTATCCTCTATCCTATCCTATCCTCTATCCTATCCTACCCTCTGTCCTATCCTCTATCCTATCCTTTCCTCTATCCTATCGTATCCTCTATCCTATCCTATCCTCTATCCGATCCTCTATCCTATCCTCTATCCGATCCTCTATCCTATCCTATCCTCTACCCTATACTATCCTCTACCTTATCCTATCCTATCCTATCGTCTATCCTATCCTCTATCCTATCCTCTATCCTATCCTCTATCCTATCCTCAATCCTATCCTATCCTCTATCCTATAATATCCTCTATCCTATCCTTTATCCTATCCTATCCTCTATCCTATCCTATCCTCTATCCTATACTCTCCACTACCTTATCCTATCCTCTAACCTATCCAATTACGTATCCTATCCTCTATCCTATCCTTTCCTCTATCCTTTCCTATCCTCTATCCTATCCGATCCTCTATCCTATCCTTTCCTCTATCCTTTCCTATCCTCTATCCTATCCGATCCTCTATACTATCCTATCCTCTATCCTATCCTCTATCCTATCCTATCCTCTATCCTAACCTATCCTCTATCCTATCCTATTCTCTATCCTATCCTATCCTCTATCCTATCCTATCCTTTATCCTATCCTATCCTCTATCCTATCCTAAGCTCTATCCTATCCTATCCTCTATCCGATCATCTATCCTATCCTATCCTCTATCCTATCCTATCCTCTATCCTATCCTATCATCTATCTTATCCTCTATCCTATCCTATCCTCTATCCTATCCTATCCTCTATCCTATCCTATTCTCTATCCTATCCTATCCTCTATCCTATCCTATCCTTTATCCTATCCTATCCTCTATCCTATCCTATCCTCTATCCTATCCTATCCTCTATCCTATCCTCTATCCTATCCTCTGTCCTATCCTTTCCTCTATCCTATCGTATCCTCTATCCTATCCTATCCTCTATCCGATTCTCTATCCTATCCTCTATCCGATCCTCTATCCTATCCTATCCTCTTTCCTATCCTATCATCTATCAGATCCTATATTCTACCCTATCATCTATCCTATTATCTATCGTATCCTATCCTATCCTTTATCCTATCCTATCCTCTATCCTATCCTATCCTCTATCCTATACTATACTCTACCTTATTCTATCCTCTATCCTATCCAATTACCTATCCTATCCTCTATCCTACCCTTTCCTCTATCCTATCCTATCCTCTATCCTATCCTATCCTCTATGCGATCGTCTATCCTATCCTATCCTCTATCCTATCCTCTATCCTATCCTCTATCCTTTCCTCAATCCTATCCTATCCTCTATCCTATCCTATCCTCTAACCTATTCTCTATCCTATCCTATCATCTATCCTATCCTATCGTCTATCCTATCCTCTATCCTATCCTCTATCCTATCCTCTATCCTATCCTCTATCCTATCCTCTATCCTATCCTCTATCCTATCCTATCCTCTATCCTATCCTATCCTCTACCCTATCCTATTCTCTATCCTATCCTATCCGCTATCCTATCCTATCCTTTATCCTATCCTATCCTCTATCCTATCCTAAGCTCTATCCTATCCTATCCTCTATCCGATCCTCTATCCTATCCTATCCTCTATCCTATCCTCTATCCTATCCTATCCTCTATCCTATCCTGTCCTTTATCCTATCCTATCCTCTATCCTATCCTGTCCTCTATCCTATCCTATCCTCTATCCTATCCTATCCTCTATCCTATCCTATCCTCTATCCTATCCTCTATCCTTTCCTATCCTCTATCCTATCCTATCCTTTATCCTATCCTATCCTCTATCCTATCCTATCCTCTATCCTATACTATACTCTACCTTATCCTATCCTCTGTCCTATCCAATTACCTATCCTATCCTCTATCATATCCAATTACCTATCCTATCCTCTATCCTATCCTTTCCTCTATCCTATCCTATACTCTATCCTATCCTATCCTCTATCCGATCCTCTATCCTATCCTATCCTCTTTCCTATCCTATCATCTATCAGATCCTCTATCCTACCCTATCATCTATCCTATCCTTTATCATATCCTATCCTCTATCCTATCCTATCCTCTATCCTATCCTCTATCCTATCCTTTCCTCTATTATATCGTATCCTCTATCCTATCCTATCCTCTATCCGATCCTCTATCCTATCCTATCCTCTTTCCTATCCTATCATCTATCCTATCCTCTATCCTATCCTATCCTCTATCCTATCCTCTATCCTATCATATCCTCTATCCTATCCTATTCTCTATCCTATCCTATCCTCTATCCTATCCTATCCTTTATCCTATCCTATCCTCTATCCTATCCTATCCTCTATCCTATACTATCCACTACCTTATCCTATCCTCTAACCTATCCAATTACGTATCCTATCCTCTATCCTATCCTTTCCTCTATCCTTTCCTATCCTCTATCCTATCCGATCCTCTATCCTATCCTATCCTCTATCCTATCCTCTATCCTATCATATCCTCTATCCTATCCTATCCTCTATCCTATCCTCTATCCTATCCTCTATCCTATCCTCTATCCTATCCTATCCTCCATCCTATCCTATTCTCTATCCTATCCTATCCTCTATCCTATCCTATCCTATATCCTATCCTATCCTTTATCCTATCCTATCCTCTATCATATCATATCCTCTATCCTATACTATACTCTACCTTATCCTATCCTCTGTCCTATCCAATTACCTATCCTATCCTCTATCCGATCCTCTATCCTATCCTATCCTCTTTCCTATCCTATTCTCTATCCTAACCTATCCTCTATCCTATCCTATCCTTTATCCTATCCTATCCTCTATCCTATCCTATCCTCTATCCTATACTATAAACTACCTTATCCTATCCTCTAACCTATCCAATTACGTATCCTATCCTCTATCCTATCCTTTCCTCTATCCTTTCCTATCCTCTATCCTATCCGATCCTCTATCCTATCCTATCCTCTATCCTATCCTATCCTTTATCCTATCCTATCCTCTATCCTATCCTAAGCTCTATCCTATCCTATCCTCTATCCTATCCTATCCTCTATCCTATCCTCTATCCTATCCTCTATCCTATCCTCTATCCTATCCTCTATCCTATCCTATCCTCTATCCTATCCTATTCTCTATCCTCTATCCTATCCTCTATCCTTTCCTATCCTCTATCCTATCCTATCCTTTATCCTATCCTATCCTCTATCCTATCCTATCCTCTATCCTATACTATACTCTACCTTATCCTATCCTCTGTCCTATCCAATTACCTATCCTATCCTCTATCATATCCAATTACCTATCCTATCCTCTATCCTATCCTTTCCTCTATCCTATCCTATACTCTATCCTATCCTATCCACTATCCGATCCTCTGTCCTATCCTATCCTCTTTCCTATCCTATCATCTATCAGATCCTCTATCCTACCCTATCATCTATCCTATCCTTTATCCTATCCTATCCTCTATCCTATCCTATCCTCTATCCTATCCTCTATCCTATCCTTTCCTCTATCCTATCGTATCCTCTATCCTATCCTATCCTCTATCCGATCCTCTATCCTATCCTCTATCCGATCCTCTATCCTATCCTATCCTCTTTCCTATCCTATCATCTATCCTATCCTCTATCCTATCCTATCCTCTATCCTATCCTCTATCCTATCCTATCCTCTATCCTATCCTATTCTCTATCCTATCCTATACTCTATCCTATCCTATCCACTATCCGATCCTCTATCCTATCCTATCCTCTATCCTATCCTCTATCCTATCATATCCTCTATCCTATCCTATCCTCTATCCTATCCTATTCTCTATCCTATCCTATCCTCTATCCTATCCTATCCTTTATCCTATCCTATCCTCTATCCTATCCTAAGCTCTATCCTATCCTATCCTCTATCCTATCCTATTCTCTATCCTATCCTATCCTCTATCCTATCCTATCCTTTATCCTATCCTATCCTCTATCCTATCCTAAGCTCTATCCTATCCTATCCTCTATCCGATCCTCTATCCTATCCTATCCTCTATCCTATCCTCTATCCTATCCTATCCTCTATCCTATCCTATCCTTTATCCTATCCTATCCTCTATCCTATCCTGTCCTCTATCCTATCCTATCCTCTATCCTATCCTATCCTCTATCCTATCCTCTATCCTATCCTATCCTCTATCCTATCCTCTATCCTATCCTCTATCCTATACTCTATCCTATCCTCTATCCTATCCTATCCTCTATCCTATCCTATTCTCTATCCTATCCTATCCTCTATCCTATCCTATCCTATATCCTATCCTATCCTTTATCCTATCCTATCCTCTATCATATCCTATCCTCTATCCTATACTATACTCTACCTTATCCTATCCTCTGTCCTATCCAATTACCTATCCTATCCTCTATCCGATCCTCTATCCTATCCTATCCTCTTTCCTATCCTATCATCTATCAGATCCTATATTCTACCCTATCATCTATCCTATCCTCTATCGTATCCTATCCTATCCTTTATCCTATCCTATCCTCTATCCTATCCTATCCTCTATCCTATACTATACTCTACCTTATTCTATCCTCTATCCTATCCAATTACCTATCCTATCCTCTATCCTACCCTTTCCTCTATCCTATCCTATCCTCTATCCTATCCTATCCTCTATGCGATCGTCTATCCTATCCTATCCTCTATCCTATCCTATCCTCTATCCTATCCTCTATCCTATCCTCAATCCTATCCTATCCTCTATCCTATGCTATCCTCTAACCTATCCTCTATCCTATCCTCTATCCTATCCTATCGTCTATCCTATCCTCTATCCTATCCTCTATCCTATCCTATCCTCTATCCTATCCTCTATCCTATCCTATCCTCTATCCTATCCTATTCTCTATCCTATCCTATCCTCTATCCTATCCTATCCTTTATCCTATCCTATCCTCTATCCTATCCGATCCTCTATCCTATACTATCCACTACCTTATCCTATCCTCTAACCTATCCAATTACGTATCCTATCCTCTATCCTATCCTTTCCTCTATCCTTTCCTATCCTCTATCCTATCCGATCCTCTATCCTATCCTATCCTCTATCCTATCCTCTATCCTATCATATCCTCTATCCTATCCTATCCTCTATCCAATCCTATTCTCTATCCTATCCTATCCTCTATCCTATCCTATCCTTTATCCTATCCTATCCTCTATCCTATCCTAAGCTCTATCCTATCCTATCCTCTATCCTATCCTATTCTCTATCCTATCCTATCCTCTATCCTATCCTATCCTTTATCCTATCCTATCCTCTATCCTATCCTAAGCTCTATCCTATCCTATCCTCTATCCGATCCTCTATCCTATCCTATCCTCTATCCTATCCTCTATCCTATCCTATCCTCTATCCTATCCTATCCTTTATCCTATCCTATCCACTATCCTATCCTGTCCTCTATCCTATCCTATCCTCTATCCTATCCTATCCTCTATCCTATCCTCTATCCTATCCTATCCTCTATCCTATCCTCTATCCTATCCTCTATCCTATACTCTATCCTATCCTCTATCCTATCCTATCCTCTATCCTATCCTATTCTCTATCCTATCCTATCCTCTATCCTATCCTATCCTATATCCTATCCTATCCTTTATCCTATCCTATCCTCTATCATATCCTATCCTCTATCCTATACTATACTCTACCTTATCCTATCCTCTGTCCTATCCAATTACCTATCCTATCCTCTATCCGATCCTCTATCCTATCCTATCCTCTTTCCTATCCTATCATCTATCAGATCCTATATTCTACCCTATCATCTATCCTATCCTCTATCGTATCCTATCCTATCCTTTATCCTATCCTATCCTCTATCCTATCCTATCCTCTATCCTATACTATACTCTACCTTATTCTATCCTCTATCCTATCCAATTACCTATCCTATCCTCTATCCTACCCTTTCCTCTATCCTATCCTATCCTCTATCCTATCCTATCCTCTATGCGATCGTCTATCCTATCCTATCCTCTATCCTATCCTATCCTCTATCCTATCCTCTATCCTATCCTCAATCCTATCCTATCCTCTATCCTATGCTATCCTCTAACCTATCCTCTATCCTATCCTCTATCCTATCCTATCGTCTATCCTATCCTCTATCCTATCCTCTATCCTATCCTCTATCCTATCCTATCCTCTATCCTATCCTATCCTTTATCCTATCCTATTCTCTATCCTATCCTATCCTCTATCCTATACTCTATCCTATCCTCTATCCTATCCTATCCTCTATCCTATCCTATTCTCTATCCTATCCTATCCTCTATCCTATCCTATCCTATATCCTATCCTATCCTTTATCCTATCCTATCCTCTATCATATCCTATCCTCTATCCTATACTATACTCTACCTTATCCTATCCTCTGTCCTATCCAATTACCTATCCTATCCTCTATCCGATCCTCTATCCTATCCTATCCTCTTTCCTATCCTATCATCTATCAGATCCTATATTCTACCCTATCATCTATCCTATCCTCTATCGTATCCTATCCTATCCTTTATCCTATCCTATCCTCTATCCTATCCTATCCTCTATCCTATACTATACTCTACCTTATTCTATCCTCTATCCTATCCAATTACCTATCCTATCCTCTATCCTACCCTTTCCTCTATCCTATCCTATCCTCTATCCTATCCTATCCTCTATGCGATCGTCTATCCTATCCTATCCTCTATCCTATCCTATCCTCTATCCTATCCTCTATCCTATCCTCAATCCTATCCTATCCTCTATCCTATGCTATCCTCTAACCTATCCTCTATCCTATCCTCTATCCTATCCTATCGTCTATCCTATCCTCTATCCTATCCTCTATCCTATCCTATCCTCTATCCTATCCTCTATCCTATCCTATCCTCTATCCTATCCTATTCTCTATCCTATCCTATCCTCTATCCTATCCTATCCTTTATCCTATCCTATCCTCTATCCTATCCGATCCTCTATCCTATACTATCCACTACCTTATCCTATCCTCTAACCTATCCAATTACGTATCCTATCCTCTATCCTATCCTTTCCTCTATCCTTTCCTATCCTCTATCCTATCCGATCCTCTATCCTATCCTATCCTCTATCCTATCCTCTATCCTATCATATCCTCTATCCTATCCTATCCTCTATCCTATCCTATTCTCTATCCTATCCTATCCTCTATCCTATCCTATCCTTTATCCTATCCTATCCTCTATCCTATCCTAAGCTCTATCCTATCCTATCCTCTATCCTATCCTATTCTCTATCCTATCCTATCCTCTATCCTATCCTATCCTTTATCCTATCCTATCCTCTATCCTATCCTAAGCTCTATCCTATCCTATCCTCTATCCGATCCTCTATCCTATCCTATCCTCTATCCTATCCTCTATCCTATCCTATCCTCTATCCTATCCTATCCTTTATCCTATCCTATCCACTATCCTATCCTGTCCTCTATCCTATCCTATCCTCTATCCTATCCTATCCTCTATCCTATCCTCTATCCTATCCTATCCTCTATCCTATCCTCTATCCTATCCTCTATCCTATACTCTATCCTATCCTCTATCCTATCCTATCCTCTATCCTATCCTATTCTCTATCCTATCCTATCCTCTATCCTATCCTATCCTATATCCTATCCTATCCTTTATCCTATCCTATCCTCTATCATATCCTATCCTCTATCCTATACTATACTCTACCTTATCCTATCCTCTGTCCTATCCAATTACCTATCCTATCCTCTATCCGATCCTCTATCCTATCCTATCCTCTTTAATATCCTATCATCTATCAGATCCTATATTCTACCCTATCATCTATCCTATCCTCTATCGTATCCTATCCTATCCTTTATCCTATCCTATCCTCTATCCTATCCTATCCTCTATCCTATACTATACTCTACCTTATTCTATCCTCTATCCTATCCAATTACCTATCCTATCCTCTATCCTACCCTTTCCTCTATCCTATCCTATCCTCTATCCTATCCTATCCTCTATGCGATCGTCTATCCTATCCTATCCTCTATCCTATCCTATCCTCTATCCTATCCTCTATCCTATCCTCAATCCTATCCTATCCTCTATCCTATGCTATCCTCTAACCTATCCTCTATCCTATCCTCTATCCTATCCTATCGTCTATCCTATCCTCTATCCTATCCTCTATCCTATCCTCTATCCTATCCTATCCTCTATCCTATCCTATCCTTTATCCTATCCTATTCTCTATCCTATCCTATCCTCTATCCTATCCTATCCTTTATCCTATCCTATCCTCTATCCTATCCTAAGCTCTATCCTATCTTATCCTCTATCCGATCCTCTATCCTATCCTATCCTCTATCCTATCCTCTATCCTATCCTATCCTCTATCCTATCCTATCCTTTATCCTATCCTATCCTCTATCCTATCCTGTCCTCTATCCTATCCTATCCTCTATCCTATCCTATCCTCTATCCTATCCTATCCTCTATCCTATCCTCTATCCTTTCCTATCCTCTATCCTATCCTATCCTTTATCCTATCCTATCCTCTATCCTATCCTATCCTCTATCCTATACTATACTCTATCCTATACTATACTCTACCTTATCCTATCCTCTGTCCTATCCAATTACCTATCCTATCCTCTATCATATCCAATTACGTATCCTATCCTCTATCCTATCCTTTCCTCTATCCTATCCTATACTCTATCCTATCCTATCCTCTATCCGATCCTCTATCCTATCCTATCCTCTTTCCTATCCTATCATCTATCAGATCCTCTATCCTACCCTATCATCTATCCTATCCTTTATCCTATCCTATCCTCTATCCTATCCTATCCTCTATCCTATCCTCTATCCTATCCTTTCCTCTATCCTATCGTATCCTCTATCCTATCCTATCCTCTATCCGATCCTCTATCCTATCCTCTATCCGATCCTCTATCCTATCCTATCCTCTTTCCTATCCTATCATCTATCCTATCCTCTATCCTATCCTATCCTCTATCCTATCCTCTATCCTATCCTATCCTCTATCCTATCCTATTCTCTATCCTAACCTATCCTCTATCCTATCCTATCCTTTATCCTATCCTATCCTCTATCCCATCCTATCCTCTATCCTATACTATCCACTACCTTATCCTATCCTCTAACCTATCCAATTACGTATCCTATCCTCTATCCTATCCTTTCCTCTATCCTTTCCTATCCTCTATCCTATCCGATCCTCTATCCTATCCTATCCTCTATCCTATCCTATCCTTTATCCTATCCTATCCTCTATCCTATCCTAAGCTCTATCCTATCCTATCCTCTATCCGATCCTCTATCCTATCCTATCCTGTATCCTATCCTCTATCCTATCCTATCCTCTACCCTATACTATCCTCTACCTTATCCTATCCTCTATCCTATCCAATTACCTATATTATCATCTATCCTATCCTTTCCTCTATCCTATCCTATCCTCTATCCTATCCTATCCTCTATCCGATCCTCTATCCTATCCTATCCTCTTTCTTATCCTATCAACTATCAGATCCTATATCCTACCCTATCATCTATCCTATCCTCTATCGTATCCTATCCTATCCTCTATCCTATCCTATCCTCTATACTATCCTCTATCCTATCCTCTATCCTATTCTATCCTCTATCCTATACTATCCTCTACCTTATCCTATCCTCTAACCTATCCAATTACCTATCCTATCCTCTATCCTATCCTTTCCACTATCCTTTCCTATCCTCTATCCTATCCGATCCTCTATCCTATCCTATCCTCTATCCTATCCTATCCTCTATCCTATCCTATCATCTATCCTATCCTCTATCCTATCCTATCCTCTATCCTATCCTATCCTCTATCCTATCCTATCCTCTATCCTATCCTATCCTCTATCCTATCCTATCCTTTATCCTATCCTATCCTCTATCCTAACCTATCCTCTATCCTATCCTATCCTCTATCCTATCCTCTATCCTATCCTCTATCCTATCCTTTCCTCTATCCTATCGTATCCTCTATCCTATCCTATCCTCTATCCGCTCCTCTATCCTATCCTCTATCCGATCCTCTATCCTATCCTATCCTCTTTCCTATCCTATCATCTATCCTATCCTCTATCCTATCCTTTCCTCTATCCTTTCCTATCCTCTATCCTATCCGATCCTCTATCCTATCCTATCCTCTATCCTATCCTCTATCCTATCCTATCCTCTATCCTATCCTATCCTCTATCCTATCCTATTCTCTATCCTATCCTATCCTCTATCCTATCCTATCCTTTATCCTATCCTATCCTCTATCCTATCCTAAGCTCTATCCTATCCTATCCTCTATCCGATCCTCCATCCTATCCTATCCTCTATCCTATCCTCTATCCTATCCTCTATCCTATCCTATCCTCTATCCTATCCTATCCTCTATCCTATCCTCTATCCTATCCTCTATCCTATCCTCTATCCTATCCTCTATCCTATCCTATCCTCTATCCTATCCTATTCTCTATCCTATCCTATCTTCTATCCTATCCTATCCTATATCCTATCCTATCCTCTATCCTATCCTATCCTCTATCCTATACTATCCTCTACCTTATCATATCCTCTAACCTATCCAATTACCTATCCTATCCTCTATCCTATCCTTTCCTCTATCCTTTCCTATCCTCTATCCTATCCTATCCTTTATCCTATCCTATAATCTATCATATCCTATCCTCTATCCTATACTATACTCTACCTTATCCTATCCTCTGTCCTATCCAATTACCTATCCTATCCTCTATCATATCCAATTACCTATCCTATCCTCTATCCTATCCTTTCCTCTATCCTATCCTATACTCTATCCTATCCTATCCTCTATCCTATCCTATCCTCTGTCCTATCCCCTATCCTATCCTTTCCTCTATCCTATCGTATCCTCTATCCTATCCTATCCTCTATCCGATCCTCTATCCTATCCTCTATCCGATCCTCTATCCTATCCTATCCTCTTTCCTATGCTATCATCTATCCTATCCTCTATCCTATCCTATCCTCTATCCTAACCTATCCTCTATCCTATCCTATTCTCTATCCTATCCTATCCTCTATCCTATCCTTTCCTCTATCCTTTCCTATCCTCTATCCTATCCGATCCTCTATCCTATCCTAACCTCTATCCTATCTTCTATCCTATCCTATCCTCTATCCTAACCTATCCTCTATCCTATCCTATCCTGTATCCTATCCTCTATCCTATCCTATCCTCTACCCTATACTATCCTCTACCTTATCCTATCCTCTATCCTATCCAATTACCTATATTATCATCTATCCTATTCTTTCCTCTATCCTATCCTATCCTCTATCCGATCCTCTATCCTATCCTATCCTCTTTCCTATCCTATCAACTATCAGATCCTATATCCTACCCTATCATCTATCCTATCCTCTATCGTATCCTATCCTATCCTCTATCCTATCCTATCCTCTATACTATCCTCTATCCTATCCTCTATCCTATCCTTTCCTCTATCCTTTCCTATCCTCTATCCTATCCTATCCTCTATCCTATCCTATTCTCTATCCTATCCTATCCTCTATCCTATCCTATTCTCTATCCTATCCTATCCTCTATCCTATCCTATCCTTTATCCTATCCTATCCTCTATCCTATCCTAAGCTCTATCCTATCCTATCCTCTATCCGATCCTCTATCCTATCTTATCCTCTATCCTATCCGCTATCCTATCCTATCCTCTATCCTATCCTTTCCTCTATCCTTTATTATCCCCTATCCTATCCTATCCTCTATCCTATCCTATCCTCTATCCTATCCTATTCTCTATCCTATCCTATCCTCTATCCTATCCTATCCTTTATCCTATCCTAACCTCTATCCTATCCTATCCTCTATCCTATCCTATCCTCTATCCTATCCTATCCTCTATCCTATCCTTTCCTCTATCCTATCGTATCCTCTATCCTATCCTATCCTCTATCCGATCCTCTATCCGATCCTCCATCCTATCCTATCCTCTTTCCTATCCTATCATCTATCCTATCCTCTATCCTATCCTATCCTCTATCATATCCTCTATCCTATCCTATCCTCTATCCTATCCTATTCTCTATCCTATCCTATCCTCTATCCTATCCTATCATTTATCCTATCCTATCCTCTATCCTATCCTATCCTCTATCCTATACTATCCTCTACCTTATCCTATCCTCTAACCTATCCAATTACCTATCCTATCCTCTATCCTATCCTTTCCTCTATCCTTTCCTATCCTCTATCCTATCCGATCCTCTATCCTATCCTATCCTCTATCCTATCCTATCCTCTATCCTATCCTCTATCCTATCCTATCCTCTATCCTATCCTATCCTCTATCCTATCCTCTTCTCTATCCTATCCTATCCTCTATCCTATCCTATCCTCTATCCTATCCGATCCTCTATCCTATCCTATCCTCTATCCTATCCTCTATCCTATCCTATCCTCTATCCTATCCTATCCTCTATCCTATCCTATTCTCTATCCTATCCTATCCTCTATCCTATCCTATCCTTTATCCTATCCTATCCTATATCCTATCCTATCCTCTATCCTATCCGCTATCCTATCCTATCCTCTATCCTATCCTTTCCTCTATCCTTTCCTATCCTCTATCCTATCCTATCCTCTATCCTATCCTATCCTCTATCCTATCCTATTCTCTATCCTATCCTATCCTCTATCCTATCCTATCCTAACCTCTATCCTATCCTATCCTCTATCCTATCCTATCCTCTATCCTATCCTCTATCCTATCCTTTCCTCTATCCTATCGTATCCTCTATCCTATCCTATCCTCTATCCGATCCTCTATCCGATCCTCTATCCTATCCTATCCTCTTTCCTATCCTATCATCTATCCTATCCTCTATCCTATCCTATCCTCTATCATATCCTCTATCCTATCCTATCCTCTATCCTATCCTATTCTCTATCCTATCCTATCCTCTATCCTATCCTATCCTTTATCCTATCCTATCCTCTATCCTATCCTATCCTCTATCCTATACTATCCTCTACCTTATCCTATCCTCTAACCTATCCAATTACCTATCCTATCCTCTATCCTATCCTTTCCTCTATCCTTTCCTATCCTCTATCCTATCCGATCCTCTATCCTATCCTATCCTCTATCCTATCCTCTATCCTATCCTATCCTCTATCCTATCCTATCCTCTATCCTATCCTCTTCTCTATCCTATCCTATCCTCTATCCTATCCTATCCTTTATCCTATCCTATCCTCTATCCTATCCTAAGCTCTATCCTATCCTATCCTCTATCCGATCCTCTATCCTATCCTATCCTCTATCCTATCCTCTATCCTATCCTCTATCCTATCCTATCCTCTACCCTATACTATCCTCTACCTTATCCTATCCTCTATCCTATCCAATAACCTATATTATCATCTATCCTATCCTTTCCTCTATCCTATCCTATCCTCTATCCTATCCTATCCTATATCCGATCCTCTATCCTATCCTATCCTCTATCCTATCCTATCATCTATCCTATCCTCTATCCTATCCTATCCTCTATCCTATCCTATCCTCTATCCTATCCTATTCTCTATCCTATCCTATCCTCTATCCTATCCTATCCTTTATCCTATCCTCTATCCTATCCTATCCTCTATCCTATCCTATCCTCTGTCCTATCCTCTATCCTATCCTTTCCTCTATCCTATCGTATCCTCTATCCTATCCTATCCTCTATCCGATCCTCTATCCTATCCTCTATCCGATCCTCTAACCTATCCTATCCTCTTTCCTATCCTAACATCTATCCTATCCTCTATCCTATCCTATCCTCTATCCTATCCTCTATCCAATCCTATCCTCTATCCTATCCTATTCTCTATCCTATCCTATCCTCTATCCTATCCTATTCTCTATCCTATCCTATCCTCTATCCTATCCTATCCTTTATCCTATCCTATCCTCTATCCTATCCTAAGCTCTATCCTATCCTATCCTCTATCCGATCCTCTATCCTATCCTATCCTCTATCCTATCCGCTATCCTATCCTATCCTCTATCCTATCCTTTCCTCTATCCTTTCCTATCCTCTATCCTATCCTATCCTCTATCCTATCCTATCCTCTATCCTATCCTATTCTCTATCCTATCCTATCCTCTATCCGATCCTCTATCCTATCCTATCCTCTATCCTATCCTATCCTCTATCCTATCCTATCCTCTGTCCTATCCTCTATCCTATCCTTTCCTCTATCCTATCGTATCCTCTATCCTATCCTATCCTCTATCCGATCCTCTATCCTATCCTATCCTCTTTCCTATCCTAACATCTATCCTATCCTCTATCCTATCCTATCCTCTACCCTATCCTCTATCCAATCCTATCCTCTATCCTATCCTATTCTCTATCCTATCCTATCCTCTATCCTATCCTATTCTCTATCCTATCCTATCCTCTATCCTATCCTATCCTTTATCCTATCCTATCCTCTATCCTATCCTAAGCTCTATCCTATCCTATCCTCTATCCGATCCTCTATCCTATCCTATCCTCTATCCTATCCGCTATCCTATCCTATCCTCTATCCTATCCTTTCCTCTATCCTTTCCTATCCTCTATCCTATCCTATCCTTTATCCTATCCTATCCTCTATCCTATCCTAAGCTCTATCCTATCCTATCCTCTATCCGATCCTCTATCCTATCCTATCCTCTATCCTATCCTCTATCCTATCCTCTATCCTATCCTATCCTCTACCCTATACTATCCTCTACCTTATCCTATCCTCTATCCTATCCAATTACCTATATTATCATCTATCCTATCCTTTCCTCTATCCTATCCTATCCTCTATCCTATCCTATCCTCTATCCGATCCTCTATCCTATCCTATCCTCTATCCTATCCTATCATCTATCCTATCCTCTATCCTATCCTATCCTCTATCCTATCCTATCCTCTATCCTATCCTATTCTCTATCCTATCCTATCCTCTATCCTATCCTATCCTTTATCCTATCCTCTATCCTATCCTATCCTCTATCCTATCCTATCCTCTGTCCTATCCTCTATCCTATCCTTTCCTCTATCCTATCGTATCCTCTATCCTATCCTATCCTCTATCCGATCCTCTATCCTATCCTCTATCCGATCCTCTATCCTATCCTATCCTCTTTCCTATCCTAACATCTATCCTATCCTCTATCCTATCCTATCCTCTATCCTATCCTCTATCCAATCCTATCCTCTATCCTATCCTATTCTCTATCCTATCCTATCCTCTATCCTATCCTATTCTCTATCCTATCCTATCCTCTATCCTATCCTATCCTTTATCCTATCCTATCCTCTATCCTATCCTAAGCTCTATCCTATCCTATCCTCTATCCGATCCTCTATCCTATCCTATCCTCTATCCTATCCGCTATCCTATCCTATCCTCTATCCTATCCTTTCCTCTATCCTTTCCTATCCTCTATCCTATCCTATCCTCTATCCTATCCTATCCTCTATCCTATCCTATTCTCTATCCTATCCTATCCTCTATCCGATCCTCTATCCTATCCTATCCTCTATCCTATCCTATCCTCTATCATATCCTCTATCCTATCCTATCCTCTATCCTATCCTATTCTCTATCCTATCCTATCCTCTATCCTATCCTATCCATTATCCTATCCTATCCTCTATCCTATCCTATCCTCTATCCTATACTATCCTCTACCTTATCCTATCCTCTAACCTATCCAATTACCTATCCTATCCTCTATCCTATCCTTTCCTCTATCCTTTCCTATCCTCTATCCTATCCGATCCTCTATCCTATCCTATCCTCTATCCTATCCTCTATCCTATCCTATCCTCTATCCTATCCTATCCTCTATCCTATCCTCTTCTCTATCCTATCCTATCCTCTATCCTATCCTATCCTTTATCCTATCCTATCCTCTATCCTATCCTAAGCTCTATCGTATCCTATCCTCTATCCGATCCTCTATCCTATCCTATCCTCTATCGTATCCTATCCTCTATCCTATCCTCTATCCTATCCTATCCTCTATCCTATCCTATCCTCTATCCTATCCTATCCTCTATCCTATCCTATCCTCTATCCTATCCTCTATCCTATCCTCTATCCTATCCTATCCTCTATCCTATCCTCTATCCTATCCTCAATCCTATCCTATCCTCTATCCTATCCTTTCCTCTATCCTATCGTATCCTCTATCCTATCCTATCCTATCCTATCCTCTATCCGATCCTCTATCCGATCCTCTATCCTATCCTATCCTCTTTCCTATCCTATCATCTATCCTATCCTCTATCCTATCCTATCCTCTATCATATCCTCTATCCTATCCTATCCTCTATCCTATCCTATTCTCTATCCTATCCTATCCTCTATCCTATCCTATCCTTTATCCTATCCTATCCTCTATCCTATCCTATCCTCTATCCTATACTATCCTCTACCTTATCCTATCCTCTAACCTATCCAATTACCTATCCTATCCTCTATCCTATCCTTTCCTCTATCCTTTCCTATCCTCTATCCTATCCGATCCTCTATCCTATCCTATCCTCTATCCTATCCTCTATCCTATCCTATGCTCTATCCTATCCTATCCTCTATCCTATCCTCTTCTCTATCCTATCCTATCCTCTATCCTATCCTATCCTTTATCCTATCCTATCCTCTATCCTATCCTAAGCTCTATCCTATCCTATCCTCTATCCGATCCTCTATCCTATCCTATCCTCTATCGTATCCTATCCTCTATCCTATCCTCTATCCTATCCTTTCCTCTATCCTTTCCTATCCTCTATCCTATCCTATCCTCTATCCTATCCTATCCTCTATCCTATCCTATTCTCTATCCTATCCTATCCTCTATCCGATCCTCTATCCTATCCTATCCTCTATCCTATCCTATCCTCTATCATATCCTCTATCCTATCCTATCCTCTATCCTATCCTATTCTCTATCCTATCCTATCCTCTATCCTATCCTATCCATTATCCTATCCTATCCTCTATCCTATCCTATCCTCTATCCTATACTATCCTCTACCTTATCCTATCCTCTAACCTATCCAATTACCTATCCTATCCTCTATCCTATCCTTTCCTCTATCCTTTCCTATCCTCTATCCTATCCGATCCTCTATCCTATCCTATCCTCTATCCTATCCTCTATCCTATCCTATCCTCTATCCTATCCTATCCTCTATCCTATCCTCTTCTCTATCCTATCCTATCCTCTATCCTATCCTATCCTTTATCCTATCCTATCCTCTATCCTATCCTAAGCTCTATCGTATCCTATCCTCTATCCGATCCTCTATCCTATCCTATCCTCTATCGTATCCTATCCTCTATCCTATCCTCTATCCTATCCTATCCTCTATCCTATCCTATCCTCTATCCTATCCTATCCTCTATCCTATCCTATCCTCTATCCTATCCTCTATCCTATCCTCTATCCTATCCTATCCTCTATCCTATCCTCTATCCTATCCTCAATCCTATCCTATCCTCTATCCTATCCTTTCCTCTATCCTATCGTATCCTCTATCCTATCCTATCCTATCCTATCCTCTATCCGATCCTCTATCCGATCCTCTATCCTATCCTATCCTCTTTCCTATCCTATCATCTATCCTATCCTCTATCCTATCCTATCCTCTATCATATCCTCTATCCTATCCTATCCTCTATCCTATCCTATTCTCTATCCTATCCTATCCTCTATCCTATCCTATCCTTTATCCTATCCTATCCTCTATCCTATCCTATCCTCTATCCTATACTATCCTCTACCATATCCTATCCTCTAACCTACCCAATTACCTATCCTATCCTCTATCCTATCCTTTCCTCTATCCTTTCCTATCCTCTATCCTATCCGATCCTCTATCCTATCCTATCCTCTATCCTATCCTCTATCCTATCCTATGCTCTATCCTATCCTATCCTCTATCCTATCCTCTTCTCTATCCTATCCTATCCTCTATCCTATCCTATCCTTTATCCTATCCTATCCTCTATCCTATCCTAAGCTCTATCCTATCCTATCCTCTATCCGATCCTCTATCCTATCCTATCCTCTATCGTATCCTATCCTCTATCCTATCCTCTATCCTATCCTATATTCTATCCTATCCTATCCTCTATCCTATCCTATCCTTTATCCTATCCTATCCTCTATCCTATCCTATCCTCTATCCTATCCTCTATCCTATCCTATCCTCTATCAGATCCTATATCCTACCCTATCATCTATCCTATCCTCTATCGTATCCTATCCTATCCTCTATCCTATCCTATCCTCTATCCTATCCTATCCTATCCTCTATCCTATCCTCTATCCTATCCTATCCTCTATCCTATCCTATCCTTTATCCTATCCTATCCTCTATCCTATCCTATCCTCTATCCTATCCTATCCTCTACCTTATCCTATCCTCTAACCTATCCAATTACCTATCCTATCCTCTATCCTATCCTTTCCTCTATCCTTTCCTATCCTCTATCCTATCCGATCCTGTATCCTATCCTATCCTCTATCCTATCCTCTATCCTATCCTATCCTCTATCCTATCCTATCCTCTATCCTATCCTATTTTCTATCCTATCCTATCCTCTATCCTATCCTATCCTTTATCCTACCCTATCCTCTATCCTTTCCTATCCTCTATCCTATCCGATCCTCTATCCTATCCTATCCTCTATCCTATCCTCTATCCTATCCTATCCTATATCCTATCCTATCCTCTATCCTATCCTATCCTCTACCTTATCCTATCCTCTATCCTATACTATACTCTACCTTATTCTATCCTCTATCCTATCCAATTACCTATCCTATCCTCTATCCTACCCTTTCCTCTATCCTATCCTATCCTCTATCCTATCCTATCCTCTATGCGATCGTCTATCCTATCCTATCCTCTATCCTATCCTATCCTCTATCCTATCCTATACTCTATCCTATCCTATCCTCTATCCTATCCTCAATCCTATCCTATCCTCTATCCTATCCTATCCTCTATCCTATCCTCTATCCTATCCTCTATCCTATCCTCTATCCTATCCTATCCTCTATCCTATCCTATCGTCTATCCTATCCTCTATCCTATCCTCTATCCTATCCTCAATCCTATCCTATCCTCTATCCTATCCTTTCCTCTATCCTATCGTATCCTCTATCCTATCCTATCCTATCCTATCCTCTATCCGATCCTCTATCCGATCCTCTATCCTATCCTATCCTCTTTCCTATCCTATCATCTATCCTATCCTCTATCCTATCCTATCCTCTATCATATCCTCTATCCTATCCTATCCTCTATCCTATCCTATTCTCTATCCTATCCTATCCTCTATCCTATCCTATCCTTTATCCTATCCTATCCTCTATCCTATCCTATCCTCTATCCTATACTATCCTCTACCTTATCCTATCCTCTAACCTATCCAATTACCTATCCTATCCTCTATCCTATCCTTTCCTCTATCCTTTCCTATCCTCTATCCTATCCGATCCTCTATCCTATCCTATCCTCTATCCTATCCTCTATCCTATCCTATGCTCTATCCTATCCTATCCTCTATCCTATCCTCTTCTCTATCCTATCCTATCCTCTATCCTATCCTATCCTTTATCCTATCCTATCCTCTATCCTATCCTAAGCTCTATCCTATCCTATCCTCTATCCGATCCTCTATCCTATCCTATCCTCTATCGTATCCTATCCTCTATCCTATCCTCTATCCTATCCTATATTCTATCCTATCCTATCCTCTATCCTATCCTATCCTTTATCCTATCCTATCCTCTATCCTATCCTATCCTCTATCCTATCCTCTATCCTATCCTATCCTCTATCAGATCCTATATCCTACCCTATCATCTATCCTATCCTCTATCGTATCCTATCCTATCCTCTATCCTATCCTATCCTCTATCCTATCCTATCCTATCCTCTATAATATCCTCTATCCTATCCTATCCTCTATCCTATCCTATCCTTTATCCTATCCTATCCTCTATCCTATCCTATCCTCTATCCTATCCTATCCTCTACCTTATCCTATCCTCTAACCTATCCAATTACCTATCCTATCCTCTATCCTATCCTTTCCTCTATCCTTTCCTATCCTCTATCCTATCCGATCCTGTATCCTATCCTATCCTCTATCCTATCCTCTATCCTATCCTATCCTCTATCCTATCCTATCCTCTATCCTATCCTATTTTCTATCCTATCCTATCCTCTATCCTATCCTATCCTTTATCCTACCCTATCCTCTATCCTTTCCTATCCTCTATCCTATCCGATCCTCTATCCTATCCTATCCTCTATCCTATCCTCTATCCTATCCTATCCTATATCCTATCCTATCCTCTATCCTATCCTATCCTCTACCTTATCCTATCCTCTATCCTATACTATACTCTACCTTATTCTATCCTCTATCCTATCCAATTACCTATCCTATCCTCTATCCTACCCTTTCCTCTATCCTATCCTATCCTCTATCCTATCCTATCCTCTATGCGATCGTCTATCCTATCCTATCCTCTATCCTATCCTATCCTCTATCCTATCCTATACTCTATCCTATCCTATCCTCTATCCTATCCTCAATCCTATCCTATCCTCTATCCTATCCTATCCTCTATCCTATCCTCTATCCTATCCTCTATCCTATCCTATCCTCTATCCTATCCTATCGTCTATCCTATCCTCTATCCTATCCTCTATCCTATCCTCAATCCTATCCTATCCTCTATCCTATCCTTTCCTCTATCCTATCGTATCCTCTATCCTATCCTATCCTATCCTATCCTCTATCCGATCCTCTATCCGATCCTCTATCCTATCCTATCCTCTTTCCTATCCTATCATCTATCCTATCCTCTATCCTATCCTATCCTCTATCATATCCTCTATCCTATCCTATCCTCTATCCTATCCTATTCTCTATCCTATCCTATCCTCTATCCTATCCTATCCTTTATCCTATCCTATCCTCTATCCTATCCTATCCTCTATCCTATACTATCCTCTACCTTATCCTATCCTCTAACCTATCCAATTACCTATCCTATCCTCTATCCTATCCTTTCCTCTATCCTTTCCTATCCTCTATCCTATCCGATCCTCTATCCTATCCTATCCTCTATCCTATCCTCTATCCTATCCTATGCTCTATCCTATCCTATCCTCTATCCTATCCTCTTCTCTATCCTATCCTATCCTCTATCCTATCCTATCCTTTATCCTATCCTATCCTCTATCCTATCCTAAGCTCTATCCTATCCTATCCTCTATCCGATCCTCTATCCTATCCTATCCTCTATCGTATCCTATCCTCTATCCTATCCTCTATCCTATCCTATATTCTATCCTATCCTATCCTCTATCCTATCCTATCCTTTATCCTATCCTATCCTCTATCCTATCCTATCCTCTATCCTATCCTCTATCCTATCCTATCCTCTATCAGATCCTATATCCTACCCTATCATCTATCCTATCCTCTATCGTATCCTATCCTATCCTCTATCCTATCCTATCCTCTATCCTATCCTATCCTATCCTCTATCCTATCCTCTATCCTATCCTATCCTCTATCCTATCCTATCCTTTATCCTATCCTATCCTCTATCCTATCCTATCCTCTATCCTATCCTATCCTCTACCTTATCCTATCCTCTAACCTATCCAATTACCTATCCTATCCTCTATCCTATCCTTTCCTCTATCCTTTCCTATCCTCTATCCTATCCTATCCTCTATCCTATCCTATCCTTTATCCTACCCTATCCTCTATCCTTTCCTATCCTCTATCCTATCCGATCCTCTATCCTATCCTATCCTCTATCCTATCCTCTATCCTATCCTATCCTATATCCTATCCTATCCTCTATCCTATCCTATCCTCTACCTTATCCTATCCTCTATCCTATACTATACTCTACCTTATTCTATCCTCTATCCTATCCAATTACCTATCCTATCCTCTATCCTACCCTTTCCTCTATCCTATCCTATCCTCTATCCTATCCTATCCTCTATGCGATCGTCTATCCTATCCTATCCTCTATCCTATCCTATCCTCTATCCTATCCTATACTCTATCCTATCCTATCCTCTATCCTATCCTCAATCCTATCCTATCCTCTATCCTATCCTATCCTCTATCCTATCCTATCCTCTATCCTATCCTCTATCCTATCCTATCCTCTATCCTATCCTATCGTCTATCCTATCCTCTATCCTATCCTCTATCCTATCCTCAATCCTATCCTATCCTCTATCCTATCCTTTCCTCTATCCTATCGTATCCTCTATCCTATCCTATCCTCTATCCGATCCTCTATCCGATCCTCTATCCTATCCTATCCTCTTTCCTATCCTATCATCTATCCTATCCTCTATCCTATCCTATCCTCTATCATATCCTCTATCCTATCCTATCTTCTATCCTATCCTATTCTCTATCCTATCCTATCCTCTATCCTATCCTATCCTTTATCCTATCCTATCCTCTATCCTATCCTATCCTCTATCCTATACTATCCTCTACCTTATCCTATCCTCTAACCTATCCAATTACCTATCCTATCCTCTATCCTATCCTTTCCTCTATCCTTTCCTATCCTCTATCCTATCCGATCATCTATCCTATCCTATCCTCTATCCTATCCTCTATCCTATCCTATGCTCTATCCTATCCTATCCTCTATCCTATCCTCTTCTCTATCCTATCCTATCCTCTATCCTATCCTATCCTTTATCCTATCCTATCCTCTATCCTATCCTAAGCTCTATCCTATCCTATCCTCTATCCGATCCTCTATCCTATCCTATCCTCTATCCTATCCTCTATCCTATCCTATCCTCTACCCTATACTATCCTCTATCCTATCCAATTACCTATATTATCCTCTATCCTATCCTATCCTCTTTCCTATCCTATCATCTATCAGATCCTATATCCTACCCTATCATCTATCCTATCCTCTATCGTATCCTATCCTATCCTCTATCCTATTCTATCCTCTATCCTATCCTCTATCCTATCCTATCCTCTATCCTATCCTATCCTTTATCCTATCCTATCCTCTATCCTATCCTATCCTCTATCCTATCCTATCCTCTACCTTATCCTATCCTCTAACCTATCCAATTACCTATCCTATCCTCTATCCTATCCTTTCCTCTATCCTTTCCTATCCTCTATCCTATCCGATCCTGTATCCTATCCTATCCTCTATCCTATCCTCTATCCTATCCTATCCTCTATCCTATCCTATCCTCTATCCTATCCTATTTGATATCCTATCCTATCCTCTATCCTATCCTATCCTTTATCCTACCCTATCCTCTATCCTTTCCTATCCTCTATCCTATCCGATCCTCTATCCTATCCTATCCTCTATCCTATCCTCTATCCTATCCTATCCTATATCCTATCCTATCCTCTATCCTATCCTATCCTCTATCCTATACTATCCTCTACCTTATCCTATCCTCTATCCTATACTATACTCTACCTTATTCTATCCTCTATCCTATCCAATTACCTATCCTATCCTCTATCCTACCCTTTCCTCTATCCTATCCTATCCTCTATCCTATCCTATCCTCTATGCGATCGTCTATCCTATCCTATCCTCTATCCTATCCTATCCTCTATCCTATCCTATCCTCTATCCTATCCTATCCTCTATCCTATCCTCAATCCTATCCTATCCTCTATCCTATCCTATCCTATATCCTATCCTCTATCCTATCCTCTATCCTATCCTATCCTCTATTCTATCCTATCGTCTATCCTATCCTCTATCCTATCCTCTATCCTATCCTCTATCCTATCCTCAATCCTATCCTATCCTCTATCCTATCCTATCCTCTATCCTATCCTCTATCCTATCCTATCCTCTATCCTATCCTATTTTCTATCCTATCCTATCCTCTATCCTATCCTATCCTTTATCCTACCCTATCCTCTATCCTATCCTATCCTCTATCCTATCCTATCCTCTACCTTATCCTATCCTCTAACCTATCCAATTACCTATCCTATCCTCTATCCTATCCTTTCCTCTATCCTTTCCTATCCTCTATCCTATCCGATCCTGTATCCTATCCTATCCTCTATCCTATACTATCCTCTACCTTATCCTATCCTCTATCCTATACTATACTCTACCTTATTCTATCCTCTATCCTATCCAATTACCTATCCTATCCTCTATCCTACCCTTTCCTCTATCCTATCCTATCCTCTATCCTATCCTATCCTCTATGCGATCGTCTATCCTATCCTATCCTCTATCCTATCCTATCCTCTATCCTATCCTATCCTCTATCCTATCCTATCCTCTATCCTATCCTCAATCCTATCCTATCCTCTATCCTATCCTATCCTATATCCTATCCTCTATCCTATCCTCTATCCTATCCTATCCTCTATTCTATCCTATCGTCTATCCTATCCTCAATCCTATCCTATCCTCTATCCTATCCTATCCTCTATCCTATCCTATCCTCTATCCTATCCTATCCTCTATCCTATCCTATTTTCTACCCTATCCTATCCTCTATCCTATCCTATCCTTTATCCTACCCTATCCTCTATCCTTTCCTATCCTCTATCCTATCCGATCCTCTATCCTATCCTATCCTCTATCCTATCCTCTATCCTATCCTATCCTATATCCTATCCTATCCTCTATCCTATCCTATCCTCTACCTTATCCTATCCTCTATCCTATACTATACTCTACCTTATTCTATCCTCTATCCTATCCAATTACCTATCCTATCCTCTATCCTACCCTTTCCTCTATCCTATCCTATCCTCTATCCTATCCTATCCTCTATGCGATCGTCTATCCTATCCTATCCTCTATCCTATCCTATCCTCTATCCTATCCTATACTCTATCCTATCCTATCCTCTATCCTATCCTCAATCCTATCCTATCCTCTATCCTATCCTATCCTCTATCCTATCCTATCCTCTATCCTATCCTCTATCCTATCCTATCCTCTATCCTATCCTATCGTCTATCCTATCCTCTATCCTATCCTCTATCCTATCCTCAATCCTATCCTATCCTCTATCCTATCCTTTCCTCTATCCTATCGTATCCTCTATCCTATCCTATCCTCTATCCGATCCTCTATCCGATCCTCTATCCTATCCTATCCTCTTTCCTATCCTATCATCTATCCTATCCTCTATCCTATCCTATCCTCTATCATATCCTCTATCCTATCCTATCTTCTATCCTATCCTATCCTTTATCCTACCCTATCCTCTATCCTTTCCTATCCTCTATCCTATCCGATCCTCTATCCTATCCTATCCTCTATCCTATCCTCTATCCTATCCTATCCTATATCCTATCCTATCCTCTATCCTATCCTATCCTCTATCCTATACTATCCTCTACCTTATCCTATCCTCTATCCTATACTATACTCTACCTTATTCTATCCTCTATCCTATCCAATTACCTATCCTATCCTCTATCCTACCCTTTCCTCTATCCTATCCTATCCTCTATCCTATCCTATCCTCTATGCGATCGTCTATCCTATCCTATCCTCTATCCTATCCTATCCTCTATCCTATCCTATCCTCTATCCTATCCTATCCTCTATCCTATCCTCAATCCTATCCTATCCTCTATCCTATCCTATCCTATATCCTATCCTCTATCCTATCCTCTATCCTATCCTATCCTCTATTCTATCCTATCGTCTATCCTATCCTCTATCCTATCCTCTATCCTATCCTCTATCCTATCCTCAATCCTATCCTATCCTCTATCCTATCCTATCCTCTATCCTATCCTCTATCCTATCCTATCCTCTATCCTATCCTATTTTCTATCCTATCCTATCCTCTATCCTATCCTATCCTTTATCCTACCCTATCCTCTATCCTATCCTATCCTCTATCCTATCCTATCCTCTACCTTATCCTATCCTCTAACCTATCCAATTACCTATCCTATCCTCTATCCTATCCTTTCCTCTATCCTTTCCTATCCTCTATCCTATCCGATCCTGTATCCTATCCTATCCTCTATCCTATACTATCCTCTACCTTATCCTATCCTCTATCCTATACTATACTCTACCTTATTCTATCCTCTATCCTATCCAATTACCTATCCTATCCTCTATCCTACCCTTTCCTCTATCCTATCCTATCCTCTATCCTATCCTATCCTCTATGCGATCGTCTATCCTATCCTATCCTCTATCCTATCCTATCCTCTATCCTATCCTATCCTCTATCCTATCCTATCCTCTATCCTATCCTCAATCCTATCCTATCCTCTATCCTATCCTATCCTATATCCTATCCTCTATCCTATCCTCTATCCTATCCTATCCTCTATTCTATCCTATCGTCTATCCTATCCTCAATCCTATCCTATCCTCTATCCTATCCTATCCTCTATCCTATCCTATCCTCTATCCTATCCTATCCTCTATCCTATCCTATTTTCTATCCTATCCTATCCTCTATCCTATCCTATCCTTTATCCTACCCTATCCTCTATCCTTTCCTATCCTCTATCCTATCCGATCCTCTATCCTATCCTATCCTCTATCCTATCCTCTATCCTATCCTATCCTATATCCTATCCTATCCTCTATCCTATCCTATCCTCTACCTTATCCTATCCTCTATCCTATACTATACTCTACCTTATTCTATCCTCTATCCTATCCAATTACCTATCCTATCCTCTATCCTACCCTTTCCTCTATCCTATCCTATCCTCTATCCTATCCTATCCTCTATGCGATCGTCTATCCTATCCTATCCTCTATCCTATCCTATCCTCTATCCTATCCTATACTCTATCCTATCCTATCCTCTATCCTATCCTCAATCCTATCCTATCCTCTATCCTATCCTATCCTCTATCCTATCCTATCCTCTATCCTATCCTCTATCCTATCCTATCCTCTATCCTATCCTATCGTCTATCCTATCCTCTATCCTATCCTCTATCCTATCCTCAATCCTATCCTATCCTCTATCCTATCCTTTCCTCTATCCTATCGTATCCTCTATCCTATCCTATCCTCTATCCGATCCTCTATCCGATCCTCTATCCTATCCTATCCTCTTTCCTATCCTATCATCTATCCTATCCTCTATCCTATCCTATCCTCTATCATATCCTCTATCCTATCCTATCTTCTATCCTATCCTATCCTTTATCCTACCCTATCCTCTATCCTTTCCTATCCTCTATCCTATCCGATCCTCTATCCTATCCTATCCTCTATCCTATCCTCTATCCTATCCTATCCTATATCCTATCCTATCCTCTATCCTATCCTATCCTCTATCCTATACTATCCTCTATTCTATCCTATCGTCTATCCTATCCTCTATCCTATCCTCTATCCTATCCTCTATCCTATCCTCAATCCTATCCTATCCTCTATCCTATCCTATCCTCTATCCTATCCTCTATCCTATCCTCTATCCTATCCTATCCTCTATCCTATCCTATCGTCTATCCTATCCTCTATCCTATCCTCTATCCTATCCTATATTCTATCCTATCCTATCCTCTATCCTATCCTATCCTTTATCCTATCCTATCCTCTATCCTATCCTATCCTCTATCCTATCCTCTATCCTATCCTATCCTCTATCCTATCCTATCGTCTATCTTATCCTCTATCCTATCCTCTATCCTATCCTCTATCCTATCCTCTATCCTATCCTATCCTCTATCCTATCCTATCCTCTATCCTATCCTATTCTCTATCCTATCCTATCCTCTATCCTATCCTATCCTATATCCTATCCTATCCTCTATCCTATAATATCCTCTATCCTATACTATCCTCTACCTTATCCTATCCTCTAACCTATCCAATTACCTATCCTATCCTCTATCCTACCCTTTCCTCTATCCTTTCCTATCCTCTATCCTATCGTATCCTATATCCTATCCTATCCTCTATCCTATCCTATCCTCTATCCTATACTATCCTCTACCTTATCCTATCCTCTATCCGATCCTCTATCCTATCCTATCCTCTTTCCTATCCTATCATCTATCAGATCCTATATCCTACCCTATCATCTATCCTATCCTCTATCGTATCCTATCCTATCCTCTATCCTACCCTTTCCTCTATCCTATCCTATCCTCTATCCTATCCTATCCTCTATGCGATCGTCTATCCTATCCTATCCTCTATCCTATCCTATCCTCTATCCTATCCTATCCTCTATCCTATCCTATCCTCTATCCTATCCTATCCTCTATCCTATCCTATCCTCTAGCCTATCCTCAATCCTATCCTATCCTCTATCCTATCCTATCCTCTATCCTATCCTCTATCCTATCCTATCCTCTATCCTATCCTATCGTCTATCCTATCCTCTATCCTATCCTCTATCCTATCCTATCCTCTATCCTATCCTATCGTCTATCCTATCCTCTATCCTATCCTCTATCCTATCCTCAATCCTATCCTATCCTCTATCCTATCCTCAATCCTATCCTATCCTCTATCCTATCCTATCCTCTATCCTATCCTCTATTCTATCCTATCCTCTATCCTATCCTATCGTCTATCCTATCCTCTATCCTATCCTCTATCCTATCCTCTATCCTATCCTCTATCCTATCCTCTATCCTATCCTATATTCTATCCTATACTATCCTCTGTCCTATCCTATTTTCTATCCTATCATATCCTCCATCCTATCCTGTCCTCTATCCTATCCGCTATCCTATCCTATCCTCTATCCTATCCTATCCTCTATCCTATCCTATCCTCTATCCGATCCTCTATCCTATCCTATCCTCTTTCCTATCCTATCATCTATCAGATCCTCTATCCTACCCTATCCTCTATCCTATCCTCTATCCTATCCTCTATCCTATCCTATCCTCTATCCTATCCTATCCTGTATCCTATCCTATTCTCTATCCTATCCTATCCTCAATCCTATCGTATCATCTATCCTATCCTCTATCCGATCCTCTATCCTATCCTATCCTCTATCCTATCCTCTATCCTATCCTATCCTCTATCCTATCCTATCCTCTATCCTATCCTATCCTCTATCCTATCCTATCCTCTATCCTATCCTATCCTCTATCCTATCCTATCCTCTATCCTATCCTATCCTCTATCCTATCCTATCCTCTATCCTATCCTATCCTCTATCCTATCCTATCCTCTATCCTATCCTATCGTCTATCCTATCCTCTATCCTATCCTCTATCCTATCCTCAATCCTATCCTATCCTCTATCCTATCCCATCCTCTATCCTATCCTCTATCCTATCCTATCCTCAATCCTATCCTATCATCTATACTATCCTACCCTCTATCGTATCCTATCCTCTATACTATCCAATCCCCTATCCAATCCTATATCCTCTCCTCTATCCCGTCCTATCCTTAATCCTATCCTATCCTCTATCCTATCCTATCCTCTATTCTATCCAATCCACTATCCTATCCTATCCTCTATCCTATCATATCCTCTGTCCTGTCCAATCCCCTATCGTATCCTCTATCCGATCCTATCCTCTATTATATCCTATACTCTATCCTATCCTATCCTCAATCCTATCCTATCCACTATCCTATCCTATCCTGTATCCTATTCTATACTCTATACTATCCAATCCACTGTACTATCCTATCCTATCCTCTATCCTATCATATCCTCTGTCCTATCCAATCCCCTATCCAATCCTCTATCCTATCCTATCGTCTATCCTATCCTCTATCCTATCCTCTATCCTATCCTCTATCCTATCCTATATTCTATCCTATACTATCCTCTGTCCTATCCTATTTTCTATCCTATCATATCCTCCATCCTATCCTGTCCTCTATCCTATCCGCTATCCTATCCTATCCTCTATCCTATCCTATCCTCTATCCTATCCTATCCTCTATCCTATCCTATCCTCTATCCTATCCTATCCTCTATCCTATCCTATCCTCTATCCTATCCTATCCTCTATCCTATCCTATCCTCTATCCTATCCTATCCTCTATCCTATCCTATCCTCTATCCTATCCTATCCTCTATCCTATCCTATCGTCTATCCTATCCTCTATCCTATCCTCTATCCTATCCTCAATCCTATCCTATCCTCTATCCTATCCCATCCTCTATCCTATCCTCAATCCTATCCTATCCTCTATCCTATCCTATCCTCAATCCTATCCTATCATCTATACTATCCTACCCTCTATCGTATCCTATCCTCTATACTATCCAATCCCCTATCCAATCCTATATCCTCTCCTCTATCCCGTCCTATCCTTAATCCTATCCTATCCTCTATCCTATCCTATCCTCTATTCTATCCAATCCACTATCCTATCCTATCCTCTATCCTATCATATCCTCTGTCCTGTCCAATCCCCTATCCTATCCTCTATCCGATCCTATCCTCTATTATATCCTATACTCTATCCTATCCTATCCTCCATCCTATCCTATCCTCTATCCTATCCTATCCTTTATCCTATCCTATCCTCTATACTATCCTATCCTCTATCCTATACTATACTCTACCTTATCCTATCCTCTATCCTATCCAATTACCTATCCTATCCTCTATCCTATCCTTTCCTCTATCCTATCCTATCCTCTATCCTATCCTATCCTCTATCCGATCCTCTATCCTATCCTATCCTCTTTCCTATCCTATCATCTATCAGATCCTCTATCCTACCCTATCATCCATCCTATCCTCTATCGTAACCTATCCTATCCTCTATCCTATCCTCTATCCTATCCTCTATCCTATCCTATCCTCTATCCTATCCTATCCTGTATCCTATCCTGTATCCTATCCTATTCTCTATCCTATCCTATCCTCAATCCTATCGTATCATCTATCCTATCCTCTATCCGATCCTCTATCCTATCCTATCCTCTATCCTATCCTCTATCCTATCCTATCCTCTATCCTATCCTATCCTCCATCCTATCCTATCCTCTTTCCTCTCCTATCATCTATCAGATCCTCTATCCTACCCTATCATCTATCCTATCCTCTATCGTAACCTATCCTATCCTCTATCCTATCCTATCCTCTATCTTATCCTATCCTTTATCCGATCCTCTATCCTATCCTATCCTCTATCCTATCCTCTATCCTATCCTATCCTCTATCCTATCCTCTATCCTATCCTATCCTCTATCCTATCCTATCGTCTATCCTATCCTCTATCGTATCCTCTATCCTATCCTCAATCCTATCCTATCCTCTATCCTATCCCATCCTCTATCCTATCCTCAATCCTATCCTATCCTCTATCCTATCCTATCCTCAATCCTATCCTATCATCTATACTATCCTACCATCTATCGTATCCTATCCTCTATACTATCCAATCCCCTATCCTATCCTCTATCCTATCCTCTATCCTATCCTATCCTCTATCCTATCCTCTATCCTATCCTATCCTCTATCCTATCCTATCGTCTATCCTATCCTCTATCCTATCCTCTATCCTATCCTCAATCCTATCCTATCCTCTATCCTATCCCATCCTCTATCCTATCCTCTATCTTATCCTATCCTTTATCCGATCCTCTATCCTATCCTATCCTCTATCCTATCCTCTATCCTATCCTATCCTCTATCCTATCCTATCGTCTATCCTATCCTCTATCCTATCCTCTATCCTATCCTCAATCCTATCCTATCCTCTATCCTATCCCATCCTCTATCCTATCCTCAATCCTATCCTATCCTCTATCCTATCCTATCCTCAATCCTATCCTATCATCTATACTATCCTACCCTCTATCGTATCCTATCCTCTATACTATCCAATCCCCTATCCTATCCTCTATCCGATCCTATCCTCTATTATATCCTATCCTCTATCCTATCCTATCCTCCATCCTATTATATCCACGATCCTATCCTATCCTCTATCCTATCCAATTACCTATCCTATCCTCTATCCTATCCTTTCCTCTATCCTATCCTATCCTCTATCCTATCCTATCCTCTATCCGATCCTCTATCCTATCCTATCCTCTTTCCTATCCTATCATCTATCAGATCCTCTATCCTACCCTATCATCCATCCTATCCTCTATCGTAACCTATCCTATCCTCTATCCTATCCTCTATCCTATCCTCTATCCTATCCTCTATCCTATCCTATCCTCTATCCTATCCTATCCTGTATCCTATCCTGTATCCTATCCTATTCTCTATCCTATCCTATCCTCAATCCTATCGTATCATCTATCCTATCCTCTATCCGATCCTCTATCCTATCCTATCCTCTATCCTATCCTCTATCCTATCCTATCCTCTATCCTATCCTCTATCCTATCCTATCCTCTATCCTATCCTATCGTCTATCCTATCCTCTATCGTATCCTCTATCCTATCCTCAATCCTATCCTATCCTCTATCCTATCCCATCCTCTATCCTATCCTCAATCCTATCCTATCCTCTATCCTATCCTATCCTCAATCCTATCCTATCATCTATACTATCCTACCCTCTATCGTATCCTATCCTCTATACTATCCAATCCCCTATCCTATCCTCTATCCTATCCTCTATCCTATCCTATCCTCTATCCTATCCTCTATCCTATCCTATCCTCTATCCTATCCTATCGTCTATCCTATCCTCTATCCTATCCTCTATCCTATCCTCAATCCTATCCTATCCTCTATCCTATCCCATCCTCTATCCTATCCTCTATCTTATCCTATCCTTTATCCGATCCTCTATCCTATCCTATCCTCTATCCTATCCTCTATCCTATCCTATCCTCTATCCTATCCTATCGTCTATCCTATCCTCTATCCTATCCTCTATCCTATCCTCAATCCTATCCTATCCTCTATCCTATCCCATCCTCTATCCTATCCTCAATCCTATCCTATCCTCTATCCTATCCTATCCTCAATCCTATCCTATCATCTATACTATCCTACCCTCTATCGTATCCTATCCTCTATACTATCCAATCCCCTATCCTATCCTCTATCCGATCCTATCCTCTATTATATCCTATCCTCTATCCTATCCTATCCTCCATCCTATTATATCCACGATCCTATCCTATCCTCTATCCTATCCAATCCGCTATCCTATCCTCTATCCTATCCAATCCCCTATCCGATCCTCTATCCTATCCTATCCTCTATCCTATCCTCTATCCTATCCTATCCTCTATCCTATCCTATCGTCTATCCTATCCTCTATCCTATCCTCTATCCTATCCTCAATCCTATCCTATCCTCTATCCTATCCTATTTTCAATCCTATCCTATAATCTATACTATCCTACCCTCTATCGTATCCTATCCTCTATACTATCCAATCCCCTATCCAATCCTATATCCTCTCCTCTATCCCGTCCTATCCTTAATCCTATCCTATCGTCTATCCTATCCTATCCTCCATTCTATCCAATCCACTATCCTATCCTATCCTCTATCCTATCATATCCTCTGTCCTGTCCAATCCCCTATCCTATTCTCTATCCGATCCTATCCTCTATTATATCCTATACTCTATCCTATCCTATCCTCCATCCTATCCTATCCTCTATCCTATCCTATCCTCAATCCTATCCTATCCACTATCCTATCCTATCCTGTATCCTATTGTATACTCTATACTATCCAATCCACTGTACTATCCTATCCTATCCTCTATCCTATCATATCCTCTGTCCTATCCAATCCCCTATCCAATCCTCTATCCTATCCTATCCTCTATCCTATCCTATCCTCTATCCTATCCTATTCTCTATTCTATCCTATCCTCTATCCTATCCTATCCTTTATCCTATCCTATCCTCTATACTATCCTATCCTCTATCCTATACTATACTCTACCTTATCCTATCCTCTATCCTATCCAATTACCTATCCTATCCTCTATCCTATCCTTTCCTCTATCCTATCCTATCCTCTATCCTATCCTATCCTCTATCCGATCCTCTATCCTATCCTATCCTCTTTCCTATCCTATCATCTATCAGATCCTCTATCCTACCCTATCATCCATCCTATCCTCTATCGTAACCTATCCTATCCTCTATCCTATCCTATCCTCTATCCTATCCTCTATCCTATCCTCTATCCTATCCTATCCTCTATCCTATCCTATCCTGTATCCTATCCTGTATCCTATCCTATTCTCTATCCTATTCTATCCTCAATCCTATCGTATCATCTATCCTATCCTCTATCCGATCCTCTATCCTATCCTATCCTCTATCCTATCCTCTATCCTATCCTATCCTCTATCCTATCCTATCCTCCATCCTATCCTATCCTCTTTCCTATCCTATCATCTATCAGATCCTCTATCCTACCCTATCATCTATCCTATCCTCTATCGTAACCTATCCTATCCTCTATCCTATCCTATCCTCTATCTTATCCTATCCTTTATCCGATCCTCTATCCTATCCTATCCTCTTTCCTATCCTCTATCCTATCCTATCCTCTATCCTATCCTATCGTCTATCCTATCCTCTATCCTATCCTCTATCCTATCCTCAATCCTATCCTATCCTCTATCCTATCCCATCCTCTATCCTATCCTCAATCCTATCCTATCCTTTATCCGATCCTCTATCCTATCCTATCCTCTATCCTATCCTCTATCCTATCCTATCCTCTATCCTATCCTATCGTCTATCCTATCCTCTATCCTATCCTCTATCCTATCCTCAATCCTATCCTATCCTCTATCCTATCCCATCCTCTATCTTATCCTCAATCCTATCCTATCCTCTATCCTATCCTATCCTCAATCCTATCCTATCGTCTATACTATCCTACCCTCTATCGTATCCTATCCTCTATACTATCCAATCCCCTATCCTATCCTCTATCCGATCCTATCCTCTATTATATCCTATCCTCTATCCTATCCTATACTCCATCCTATTATATCCACGATCCTATCCCATCCTCTATCCTATCCAATCCGCTATCCTATCCTCTATCCTATCCAATCCCCTATCCGATCCTCTATCCTATCCTATCCTCTATCCTATCCTATCCTCAATCCTATCCTATCCTCCATCCTATCCCATCGTCTATCCTATCCTATCCTCTATCCTATCCTATCCTCTATCTTCTATTATCCTCTATCCTATCCTATCCTATCCTCTATCGTCTCCTGTCCTCTATCCTATCCAATCCCCTATCCTATCCTCTATCCGATCCTATCCTCTATTATATCCTGTCCTCTATCCTATCCTATCCTCCATCCTATTATATCCACGATCCTATCCTATCCTCTATCCTATCCAATCCGCTATCCTATCCTCTATCCGATCCAATCCTCTATCCTATCCTCTATCCTATCCTATCCTCTATCCTATCCTATCCTCTATCCTATCCTATCCTCTATCCGATCCTATCCTCTATCCTATCCTCTATCCTATCCTATCCTCTATCCTATCCTATCCTGTATCGTATGCTATCCTCTATCGTCTCCTGTCCTCTATCCTATCCAATCCCCTATCGTATCCTATATCGTCTCCTATCCTCTATCCTATCCAATCCCCTATCCGATCCTCTATCCTATCCTATCCTATCCTCAATCCTATCCTATCCTCTATCTTATCCTATCCTCTATCCTATTCTATAGTCTATCCTTTCCTCTATCCTATGCTCTATCCTATCCAATCCTCTATCCTCTCCTTTATCCCGTCCTATCCTCAATCCTATCCTATCCTCTATCCTAACATATCCTGGATCCTATCCTATCCTCTATTCTATCCTATCCTCTATCCTATTATATACTCTATCCTATACTATACTCTACCTTATCCTATCCTCTATCCTATCCAATTACCTATCCTATCCTCTATCCTATCCTTTCCTCTATCCTATCCTATCCTCTATCCTATCCTATCCTCTATCCGATCCTCTACCCTATCCTATCCTCTTTCCTATCCTATCATCTATCAGATCCTCTATCCTACCCTATCATCTATCCTATCCTCTATCGTAACCTATCCTATCCTCTATCCTATCCTATCCTCTATCCTATCCCTTCCTCTATCCTATCCTATCCTCTATCCTATCCTATCCTCTATCCGATCCTCTACCCTATCCTATCCTCTTTCCTATCCTATCATCTATCAGATCCTCTATCCTACCCTATCATCTATCCTATCCTCTATCGTAACCTATCCTATCCTCTATCCTATCCTATCCTCTATCTTATCCTATCCTTTATCCGATCCTCTATCCTATCCTATCCTCTATCCTATCCTCTATCCTATCCTCTATCCTATCCTCAATCCTATCCTATCCTCTATCCTATCCCATCCTCTATCCTATCCTCAATCCTATCCTATCCTCTATCCTATCCTATCCTCAATCCTATCCTATCATCTATACTATCCTACCCTCTATCGTATCCTATCCTCTATACTATCCAATCCCCTATCCAATCCTATATCCTCGCCTCTATCCCGTCCTATCCTTAATCCTATCCTATCCTCTATCCTATCCTATCCTCTATTCTATCCAATCCACTATCCTATCCTATCCTCTATCCTATCATATCCTCTGTCCTGTCCAATCCCCTATCCTATCCTCTATCCGATCCTATCCTCTATTATATCCTATACTCTATCCTATCCTATCCTCCTTCCTATCCTATCCTCTATCCTATCCTATCCTCAATCCTATCCTATCCACTATCCTATCCTATCCTGTATCCTATTCTATACTCTATACTATCCAATCCACTGTACTATCCTATCGTATCCTCTATCCTATCATATCCTCTGTCCTATCCAATCCCCTATCCAATCCTCTATCCTATCCTATCCTCTATCCTATCCTATCCTCTATCCTATCCTATTCTCTATTCTATCCTATCCTCTATCCTATCCTATCCTTTATCCTATCCTATCCTCTATACTATCCTATCCTCTATCCTATACTATACTCTACCTTATCCTATCCTCTATCCTATCCAATTACCTATCCTATCCTCTATCCTATCCTTTCCTCTATCCTATCCTATCCTCTATCCTATCCTATCCTCTATTCTATCCTATCCTCTATCCTATCCTATCCTCTATCCTATCCTATCCTCTATCCTATCCTATCCTCTATCCTATTATATCCTCTATCCTATCCTATCCTCTATCCTATCCTATCCTCTATCCTATTATATCCTCTATCCTATCCTATCCTCTATCCTATCCTATCCTCTATCCTATCCTAACCTCTATCCTATCCTATCCTCTATCCCATCCTATCCTCTATCCTATCCTATCCTCAATCCTATCCTATCCTCTATCCTATCCTATCCTCTATCATATCCTATCCTCTATCCTATCCTATCCTCTATCGTATCCTATCCTCTATCCTATTAAATCCTATATCGTATCCTCTATCCTATCCTATCCTATCCTATCCTCTATCCTATCCTATCCTCTATCCTATCCTATCCTGTATCATATCCTATCCTCTATCCTATTCTCTATCCTATCCTATCCTCTATCGTATCCTATCCCCTATCCTATCCTATCCTCTATCGTATCATATCCTCTATCCTATCCTATCCTCTATCCTATTAAATCCTATATCGTATCCTCTATCCTATCCTATCCTCTATCCTATCCTATCCTCTATCCTATCCTATCCTATCCTATCCTCTATCCTATCCTATCCTCTATCATATCCTATCCACTATCCTATCCTATCCTCTATCATATCCTATCCTCTATCCTATCCTATCCTCTATCCTATCCTATCCTCTATCCTATCCTATCCTCTATCCTATCCTATCCTCTATCCTATCCTATCCTCTATCCTATCCTATCCTCTATCCTATCCTATCCTCTATCCTATCCTATCCTCTATCCTATCCTATCCTCTATCCTATCCTATCCTCTATCCCATCCTATCCTCTATCCTATCCTATCCTCTATCCTATCCCATCCTCTATCCTATCCTATCCTCTATCCTATCCTATCCTCTATCCTATCCTATCCTCTATCCTATCCTATCCTGTTCCCTATCCTATCCTCTATCCTATCCAATCCTCTATCCTATCCTATCCGCTACCCTATCCAATCCTATATCCTATTCTCTATCCTATCCTATCCTCTATCCTATCCTATCCTTTATCGTACCCTATCCTCTATCCTATTAAATCCTATATCGGATCCTCCATCCTATCCTATCCTCTATCGTATCCTATCCTCTATCCTATCCTATCCTCTATCCCATCCTATTCTCTATCCTCAATCCTATCCTATCCTCTATCCTATCCTATCCTCAATCCTATCCTATCATCTATACTATCCTACCCTCTATCGTATCCTATCCTCTATACTATCCAATCCCCTATCCTATCCTCTATCCGATCCTATCCTCTATTATATCCTATCCTCTATCCCATCCTATCCTCCATCCTATTATATCCACGATCCTATCCTATCCTCTATCCTATCCAATTACCTATCCTATCCTCTATCCTATCCTTTCCTCTATCCTATCCTATCCTCTATCCTATCCTATCCTCTATCCGATCCTCTATCCTATCCTATCCTCTTTCCTATCCTATCATCTATCAGATCCTCTATCCTACCCTATCATCCATCCTATCCTCTATCGTAACCTATCCTATCCTCTATCCTATCCTCTATCCTATCCTCTATCCTATCCTCTATCCTATCCTATCCTCTATCCTATCCTATCCTGTATCCTATCCTGTATCCTATCCTATTCTCTATCCTATCCTATCCTCAATCCTATCGTATCATCTATCCTATCCTCTATCCGATCCTCTATCCTATCCTATCCTCTATCCTATCCTCTATCCTATCCTATCCTCTATCCTATCCTCTATCCTATCCTATCCTCTATCCTATCCTATCGTCTATCCTATCCTCTATCGTATCCTCTATCCTATCCTCAATCCTATCCTATCCTCTATCCTATCCCATCCTCTATCCTATCCTCAATCCTATCCTATCCTCTATCCTATCCTATCCTCAATCCTATCCTATCATCTATACTATCCTACCCTCTATCGTATCCTATCCTCTATACTATCCAATCCCCTATCCTATCCTCTATCCTATCCTCTATCCTATCCTATCCTCTATCCTATCCTCTATCCTATCCTATCCTCTATCCTATCCTATCGTCTATCCTATCCTCTATCCTATCCTCTATCCTATCCTCAATCCTATCCTATCCTCTATCCTATCCCATCCTCTATCCTATCCTCTATCTTATCCTATCCTTTATCCGATCCTCTATCCTATCCTATCCTCTATCCTATCCTCTATCCTATCCTATCCTCTATCCTATCCTATCGTCTATCCTATCCTCTATCCTATCCTCTATCCTATCCTCAATCCTATCCTATCCTCTATCCTATCCCATCCTCTATCCTATCCTCAATCCTATCCTATCCTCTATCCTATCCTATCCTCAATCCTATCCTATCATCTATACTATCCTACCCTCTATCGTATCCTATCCTCTATACTATCCAATCCCCTATCCTATCCTCTATCCGATCCTATCCTCTATTATATCCTATCCTCTATCCTATCCTATCCTCCATCCTATTATATCCACGATCCTATCCTATCCTCTATCCTATCCAATCCGCTATCCTATCCTCTATCCTATCCAATCCCCTATCCGATCCTCTATCCTATCCTATCCTCTATCCTATCCTATCCTCTATCCTATCCTCTATCCTATCCTATCCTCTATCCTATCCTATCGTCTATCCTATCCTCTATCCTATCCTCTATCCTATCCTCAATCCTATCCTATCCTCTATCCTATCCTATTTTCAATCCTATCCTATAATCTATACTATCCTACCCTCTATCGTATCCTATCCTCTATACTATCCAATCCCCTATCCAATCCTATATCCTCTCCTCTATCCCGTCCTATCCTTAATCCTATCCTATCGTCTATCCTATCCTATCCTCCATTCTATCCAATCCACTATCCTATCCTATCCTCTATCCTATCATATCCTCTGTCCTGTCCAATCCCCTATCCTATTCTCTATCCGATCCTATCCTCTATTATATCCTATACTCTATCCTATCCTATCCTCCATCCTATCCTATCCTCTATCCTATCCTATCCTCAATCCTATCCTATCCACTATCCTATCCTATCCTGTATCCTATTGTATACTCTATACTATCCAATCCACTGTACTATCCTATCCTATCCTCTATCCTATCATATCCTCTGTCCTATCCAATCCCCTATCCAATCCTCTATCCTATCCTATCCTCTATCCTATCCTATCCTCTATCCTATCCTATTCTCTATTCTATCCTATCCTCTATCCTATCCTATCCTTTATCCTATCCTATCCTCTATACTATCCTATCCTCTATCCTATACTATACTCTACCTTATCCTATCCTCTATCCTATCCAATTACCTATCCTATCCTCTATCCTATCCTTTCCTCTATCCTATCCTATCCTCTATCCTATCCTATCCTCTATCCGATCCTCTATCCTATCCTATCCTCTTTCCTATCCTATCATCTATCAGATCCTCTATCCTACCCTATCATCCATCCTATCCTCTATCGTAACCTATCCTATCCTCTATCCTATCCTATCCTCTATCCTATCCTCTATCCTATCCTCTATCCTATCCTATCCTCTATCCTATCCTATCCTGTATCCTATCCTGTATCCTATCCTATTCTCTATCCTATTCTATCCTCAATCCTATCGTATCATCTATCCTATCCTCTATCCGATCCTCTATCCTATCCTATCCTCTATCCTATCCTCTATCCTATCCTATCCTCTATCCTATCCTATCCTCCATCCTATCCTATCCTCTTTCCTATCCTATCATCTATCAGATCCTCTATCCTACCCTATCATCTATCCTATCCTCTATCGTAACCTATCCTATCCTCTATCCTATCCTATCCTCTATCTTATCCTATCCTTTATCCGATCCTCTATCCTATCCTATCCTCTATCCTATCCTCTATCCTATCCTATCCTCTATCCTATCCTATCGTCTATCCTATCCTCTATCCTATCCTCTATCCTATCCTCAATCCTATCCTATCCTCTATCCTATCCCATCCTCTATCCTATCCTCAATCCTATCCTATCCTCTATCCTATCCTATCCTCAATCCTATCCTATCATCTATACTATCCTACCCTCTATCGTATCCTATCCTCTATACTATCCAATCCCCTATCCTATCCTCTATCCTATCCTCTATCCTATCCTATCCTCTATCCTATCCTATCCTCCATCCTATCCTATCCTCTTTCCTATCCTATCATCTATCAGATCCTCTATCCTACCCTATCATCTATCCTATCCTCTATCGTAACCTATCCTATCCTCTATCCTATCCTATCCTCTATCTTATCCTATCCTTTATCCGATCCTCTATCCTATCCTATCCTCTTTCCTATCCTCTATCCTATCCTATCCTCTATCCTATCCTATCGTCTATCCTATCCTCTATCCTATCCTCTATCCTATCCTCAATCCTATCCTATCCTCTATCCTATCCCATCCTCTATCCTATCCTCTATCTTATCCTATCCTTTATCCGATCCTCTATCCTATCCTATCCTCTATCCTATCCTCTATCCTATCCTATCCTCTATCCTATCCTATCGTCTATCCTATCCTCTATCCTATCCTCTATCCTATCCTCAATCCTATCCTATCCTCTATCCTATCCCATCCTCTATCTTATCCTCAATCCTATCCTATCCTCTATCCTATCCTATCCTCAATCCTATCCTATCGTCTATACTATCCTACCCTCTATCGTATCCTATCCTCTATACTATCCAATCCCCTATCCTATCCTCTATCCGATCCTATCCTCTATTATATCCTATCCTCTATCCTATCCTATACTCCATCCTATTATATCCACGATCCTATCCCATCCTCTATCCTATCCAATCCGCTATCCTATCCTCTATCCTATCCAATCCCCTATCCGATCCTCTATCCTATCCTATCCTCTATCCTATCCTATCCTCAATCCTATCCTATCCTCCATCCTATCCCATCGTCTATCCTATCCTATCCTCTATCCTATCCTATCCTCTATCTTCTATTATCCTCTATCCTATCCTATCCTATCCTCTATCGTCTCCTGTCCTCTATCCTATCCAATCCCCTATCCTATCCTCTATCCGATCCTATCCTCTATTATATCCTGTCCTCTATCCTATCCTATCCTCCATCCTATTATATCCACGATCCTATCCTATCCTCTATCCTATCCAATCCGCTATCCTATCCTCTATCCGATCCAATCCTCTATCCTATCCTCTATCCTATCCTATCCTCTATCCTATCCTATCCTCTATCCTATCCTATCCTCTATCCGATCCTATCCTCTATCCTATCCTCTATCCTATCCTATCCTCTATCCTATCCTATCCTGTATCGTATGCTATCCTCTATCGTCTCCTGTCCTCTATCCTATCCAATCGCCTATCGTATCCTATATCGTCTCCTATCCTCTATCCTATCCAATCCCCTATCCGATCCTCTATCCTATCCTATCCTATCCTCAATCCTATCCTATCCTCTATCTTATCCTATCCTCTATCCTATTCTATAGTCTATCCTTTCCTCTATCCTATGCTCTATCCTATCCAATCCTCTATCCTCTCCTTTATCCCGTCCTATCCTCAATCCTATCCTATCCTCTATCCTAACATATCCTGGATCCTATCCTATCCTCTATTCTATCCTATCCTCTATCCTATTATATACTCTATCCTATACTATACTCTACCTTATCCTATCCTCTATCCTATCCAATTACCTATCCTATCCTCTATCCTATCCTTTCCTCTATCCTATCCTATCCTCTATCCTATCCTATCCTCTATCCGATCCTCTACCCTATCCTATCCTCTTTCCTATCCTATCATCTATCAGATCCTCTATCCTACCCTATCATCTATCCTATCCTCTATCGTAACCTATCCTATCCTCTATCCTATCCTATCCTCTATCCTATCCCTTCCTCTATCCTATCCTATCCTCTATCCTATCCTATCCTCTATCCGATCCTCTACCCTATCCTATCCTCTTTCCTATCCTATCATCTATCAGATCCTCTATCCTACCCTATCATCTATCCTATCCTCTATCGTAACCTATCCTATCCTCTATCCTATCCTATCCTCTATCTTATCCTATCCTTTATCCGATCCTCTATCCTATCCTATCCTCTATCCTATCCTCTATCCTATCCTCTATCCTATCCTCAATCCTATCCTATCCTCTATCCTATCCCATCCTCTATCCTATCCTCAATCCTATCCTATCCTCTATCCTATCCTATCCTCAATCCTATCCTATCATCTATACTATCCTACCCTCTATCGTATCCTATCCTCTATACTATCCAATCCCCTATCCAATCCTATATCCTCGCCTCTATCCCGTCCTATCCTTAATCCTATCCTATCCTCTATCCTATCCTATCCTCTATTCTATCCAATCCACTATCCTATCCTATCCTCTATCCTATCATATCCTCTGTCCTGTCCAATCCCCTATCCTATCCTCTATCCGATCCTATCCTCTATTATATCCTATACTCTATCCTATCCTATCCTCCTTCCTATCCTATCCTCTATCCTATCCTATCCTCAATCCTATCCTATCCACTATCCTATCCTATCCTGTATCCTATTCTATACTCTATACTATCCAATCCACTGTACTATCCTATCGTATCCTCTATCCTATCATATCCTCTGTCCTATCCAATCCCCTATCCAATCCTCTATCCTATCCTATCCTCTATCCTATCCTATCCTCTATCCTATCCTATTCTCTATTCTATCCTATCCTCTATCCTATCCTATCCTTTATCCTATCCTATCCTCTATACTATCCTATCCTCTATCCTATACTATACTCTACCTTATCCTATCCTCTATCCTATCCAATTACCTATCCTATCCTCTATCCTATCCTTTCCTCTATCCTATCCTATCCTCTATCCTATCCTATCCTCTATTCTATCCTATCCTCTATCCTATCCTATCCTCTATCCTATCCTATCCTCTATCCTATCCTATCCTCTATCCTATTATATCCTCTATCCTATCCTATCCTCTATCCTATCCTATCCTCTATCCTATTATATCCTCTATCCTATCCTATCCTCTATCCTATCCTATCCTCTATCCTATCCTAACCTCTATCCTATCCTATCCTCTATCCCATCCTATCCTCTATCCTATCCTATCCTCAATCCTATCCTATCCTCTATCCTATCCTATCCTCTATCATATCCTATCCTCTATCCTATCCTATCCTCTATCGTATCCTATCCTCTATCCTATTAAATCCTATATCGTATCCTCTATCCTATCCTATCCTATCCTATCCTCTATCCTATCCTATCCTCTATCCTATCCTATCCTGTATCATATCCTATCCTCTATCCTATTCTCTATCCTATCCTATCCTCTATCGTATCCTATCCCCTATCCTATCCTATCCTCTATCGTATCATATCCTCTATCCTATCCTATCCTCTATCCTATTAAATCCTATATCGTATCCTCTATCCTATCCTATCCTCTATCCTATCCTATCCTCTATCCTATCCTATCCTATCCTATCCTCTATCCTATCCTATCCTCTATCATATCCTATCCACTATCCTATCCTATCCTCTATCATATCCTATCCTCTATCCTATCCTATCCTCTATCCTATCCTATCCTCTATCCTATCCTATCCTCTATCCTATCCTATCCTCTATCCTATCCTATCCTCTATCCTATCCTATCCTCTATCCTATCCTATCCTCTATCCTATCCTATCCTCTATCCTATCCTATCCTCTATCCTATCCTATCCTCTATCCCATCCTATCCTCTATCCTATCCTATCCTCTATCCTATCCCATCCTCTATCCTATCCTATCCTCTATCCTATCCTATCCTCTATCCTATCCTATCCTCTATCCTATCCTATCCTGTTCCCTATCCTATCCTCTATCCTATCCAATCCTCTATCCTATCCTATCCGCTACCCTATCCAATCCTATATCCTATTCTCTATCCTATCCTATCCTCTATCCTATCCTATCCTTTATCGTACCCTATCCTCTATCCTATTAAATCCTATATCGGATCCTCCATCCTATCCTATCCTCTATCGTATCCTATCCTCTATCCTATCCTATCCTCTATCCCATCCTATTCTCTATCCAATCCTATCCTATCCTCTATCGTATCCTATTCTTTATCCTATCCAATCCTATATCGTATCCTCTATCCTCTCCTATCCTCTATCGTATCCTGTCCTCTATCCTATTAAATCCTATATCGTATCCTCTATCCTATCCTATCCTCTATCCTATTATATCCTATCCTATCCTATCCTCTATCCTATCCTATCCTCTATCCTATCCTATCCTGTATCATATCCTATCCTCTATCCTATTCTCTATCCTATCCTATCCTCTATCCTATCCTATTCTCTATCCTATCCTATCCTCTATCCTATCCTATCCTCTATCCTATCCTATCCTCTATCCTATCCTATCCTCTATCCCATCCTATCCTCTATCCTATCCTATCCTCAATCCTATCCTATCCTCTATCCTATCCTATCCTCTATCATATCCTATCCTCTATCCTATCCTATCCTCTATCGTATCCTATCCTCTATCCTATTAAATCCTATATCGTATCCTCTATCCTATCCTATCCTCTATCCTATCCTATCCCCTATCCTATCCTATCCTATTCTATCCTCTATCCTATCCTATCCTCTATCATATCCTATCCACTATCCTATCCTATCCTCTATCATATCCTATCCTCTATCCTATCCTATCCCCTATCCTATCCTATCCTCTATCCTATCCAATCCTATATCCTATCCTCTATCATATCCTATCCTCTATCCTATCCTATCCTCTATCCTATCCTATCCTGTATCATATCCTATCCTCTATCCTATTCTCTATCCTATCCTATCCTCTATCGTATCCTATCCCCTATCCTATCCAATCCTCTATCCTATCCTATCCTCTATCCTATCCTATCCTCTATCCTATCCTATCCTCTATCCTATCCTATCCTCTATCCTATGCTATCCTCTATCCTATCCTATCCTCTATCCTATCCTATCCTCAATCCTATCCTATCCTCTATCCTATCCTATCCTCTATCATATCCTATCCTCTATCGTATCCTATCCTCTATCGTATCCTATACTCTATCCTATTAAATCCTATACCGTATCCTCTATCCTATCCTATCCTCTATCGTATCATATCCTCTATCCCATCCTATTCTCTATCCTATCCTATCCTCTATCTTATCCTATCCTGTATCCTATCCTATCCTCTATCCTATCCTATCCTCTATCCTATTCTATCCTCTATCCTATCCAATCCTATATCCTATTCTCTATCCTATCCTATCCTCTATCGTATCCTATCCCCTATCCTATCCAATCCTCTATCCTATCCTATCCTCTATCCTATCCTATCCTCTATCCTATCCTATCCTCTATCCTATCCTATCCTCTATCATATCCTATTGTTCGGCGAATTGCCGAGTGCCGGGACCGTCCAGCGGTGGACGCGGAATGAGAGCACCGGAAAGAAGGATGAAGTTCCGGAGGAGACGAATGGATTTCGCAAGAAACGAAAATGCACGGAACCAACGGTTATTTATTTTAAAAAGATAAAACTCACAGTACCCTGACGTACACTGGCGGAGGAACGGCGATAACGGAAATCTTGCTCGCGGCGCGACGGATGATCTTGACCGCGGAAGGACGGAAATCTTGCACGCGGGACGAGACGATTCACGACGCGGATGAAAGAAGATGATTGACAGGGTAGAACAATAATCGTAGAAAACTGTGAACAGTCGTACTAGGACTTTCGAATGTACGTGAAGCTCGAGCTTGAATACGTGCGGAGCGGCCGCGAAAACGTAATTGAAGCTAGAGTACAGAGAGCGTGAACGAGACGCGTACGAGCCGAAAGCGTATGGTCGAATGTCGATCAGACGAGAAACCGTTGTCTCCGTCGACGCGATCGGTGGATCTTGAAGAAACGGGTGGTTTTAAATTTGGGGAAACAATAGCAGAGAGACGAACGAAGGACGGAGAAGGAGCGACACAAAGAAAGGACGAAACAGAAGCGATCGCATCGACGAAGACAACATGTACGAGACCAGAACAACAACGGGCTATTTATAGCTTGGTGTCGAACAGAAATCAGATCAAGCCGTTATCGTTCGAATATCGAACACCTATCCTCTATCCTATCCTATCCTCTATCCTATCCTTATCCTTTATCCTATCCTATCCTCTATCCTATCCTATCCTCTATCCTATCCTATTCTCTATCCTATCCTATCCTCTATCGTATCCTATCCTCTATCCTATCCTATCCTCTATCCTATCCTATCCTCTATCCTATCCTATCCTCTATCCTATCCTATCCTGTATCATATCCTATCCTCTATCCTATCCTATCCTCTATCCTATTCTATCCTCTATCCTATCCAATCCTATATCCTATTCTCTATCCTATCCTATCCTCTATCGTATCCTATCCTCTATCCTATCCTATCCTCTATCCTATCCTATCCTCTATCCTATCCTATCCTCTATCCTATCCTATCCTCTATCCTATCCTATCCTCTATCCTATCCTATCCTCTATCCTATCCTATCCTCTATCGTATCCTATTCTCTATCCTATCCTATCCTCTATCCTATTAAATCCCATATCGTATCCTCTATCCTATCCTATCCTCTATCGTATCCTATCCTCTATCCTATCCTATCCTCTATCCTATCCTATCCTCTATCCTATCCTATCCTCTATCCTATATTATCCTCTATCCTATCCCATCCTCTATCCTATCCTATCCTCTATCCTATCCTATCCTCTATCCTATCCTATCCTCTATCCTATCCTATCCTCAATCCTATCCTATCCTCTATCGTATCATATCCTCTATCCCATCCTATTCTCTATCCTATCCTATCCTCTATCCTATCCTATCCTGTATCCTATCCTATCCTCTATCCTATCCTATCCTCTATCCTATTCTATCCTCTATCCTATCCAATCCTATATCCTATTCTCTATCCTATCCTATCCTCTATCGTATCCTATCCCCTATCCTATCCAATCCTCTATCCTATCCTATCCGCTATCCTATCCAATCCTATATCCTATTCTCTATCCTATCCTATCCTCAATCCTATCCTATCCTTTATCTTATCCTATCCTCTATCCTATTAAATCCTATATCGGATCCTTAATCTATCCTATCCTCTATCGTATCCTATCCTCTATCCTATCCTATCCTCTATCCTATCCTATCCTCTATCCTATCCTATCCTCTATCCTATCCTATTCTCTATCCTATCCTATCCTCTATCGTATCCTATCCTCTATCCTATTAAATCCTATATCGTATCCTCTATCCTATCCTATATCGTATCCTCTATCCTATCCTATCCTCTATCCTATCCTATCCTCTATCCTATCCTATCCTCTATCCTATCCTATCCTATCCTCTATCCTATCCTATCCTCTATCCTATCCTATCCTCTATCCTATCCTATCCTCTATCCCATCCTATTCTCTATCCTATCCTATCCTCTATCCTATTAAATCCTATATCGTATCCTCTATCCTATCCTATATCGTATCCTCTATCCTATCCTATCCTCTATCCTATCCTATCCTATCCTCTATCCTATCCTATCCTCTATCCTATCCTATCCTCTATCCTATCCTATCCTCTATCCCATCCTATTCTCTATCCTATCCTATCCTCTATCCTATCCTATCCTTTATCGTATCCTATCCTCTATCCTATTAAATCCTATATCGGATCCTCTATCCTATCCTATCCTCTATCGTATCCTATCCTCTATCCTATCCTATCCTCTATCCTATCCTACCCTCTATCCTATCCTATCCTTTATCCTATTCTATCCTCTATCCTATCCAATCCTATATCCTATTCTCTATCCTATCCTATTCTCTATCGTATCCTATCCTCTATCCTATCCAATCCTATATCGTATCCTCTATCCTATCCTATCCTCTATCCTATCCTATCCACTATCCTATCCTATCCTCTATCCTATCCTATCCTCTATCCTATCCTATCCTATCCTCTATCCTATCCTATCCTCTATCATATCCTATCCTCTATCCTATCCTATACTCTATCCTATCCTATCCACTATCCTATCCAATCCTATATCCTATTCTCTATCCTATCCTATCCTCTATCCTATCCTATGCTCTATCCTATAATATCCTCTATCCTATCCTATTCTCTATCCTATCCTATCCTCTATCCTATTCTATCCTCTATCATATCCAATCCTATATCCTATTCTCTATCCTATCCTATCCTCTATCGTATCCTATCCTCTATCGTATCCTATCCTCTATCGTATCCTATCCTCTATCCTATCCTATCCTCTATCATATCCTATCCTCTATCCTATCCTATCCTCTATCCTATCCTATCCGCTATCCTATCCAATCCTATATCCTATTCTCTATCCTATCCTATCCTCTACCCTATCCTATCCTCTATCCTATCCTATTCTCTATCCTATCCTATCCTGTATCATATCCTATCCTCTATCCTATCCTATCATCTATCCTTTCCTCTATTCTATCCAATCCTATATCCTGTCCTCTATCATATCCTATCCTCTATCCTATCCTATCCTCTATCCTATCCTCCATTCTATCCAATCCTATATCTTATCCTCTATCCTATCCTATCCTCTATCCTATCCTATCCACTATCCTATCCTATCCTCTATCCTATCCTATCCTCTATCCTATCCTATCCTATCCTCTATCCTATCCTATCCTCTATCATATCCTATCCTCTATCCTATCCTATACTCTATCCGATCCTATCCACTATCCTATCCAATCCTATATCCTATTCTCTATCCTATCCTATCCTCTACCCTATCCTATCCTCTATCCTATCCTATTCTCTATCCTATCCTATCCTGTATCATATCCTATCCTCTATCCTATCCTATCATCTATCCTTTCCTCTATTCTATCCCATCCTATATCCTGTCCTCTATCATATCCTATCCTCTATCCTATCCTATCCTCTATCCTATCCTCCATTCTATCCAATCCTATATCGTATCCTCTATCCTATCCTATCCTCTATCCTATCCTATCCACTATCCTATCCTATCCTCTATCCTATCCTATCCTCTATCCTATCCTATCCTATCCTCTATCCTATCCTATCCTCTATCATATCCTATCCTCTATCCTATCCTATACTCTATCCTATCCTATCCACTATCCTATCCAATCCTATATCCTATTCTCTATCCTATCCTATCCTCTATCCTATCCTATGCTCTATCCTATCCTATCCTCTATCCTATCCTATTCTCTATCCTATCCTATCCTCTATCCTATTCTATCCTCTATCATATCCAATCCTATATCCTATTCTCTATCCTATCCTATCCTCTATCGTATCCTATCCTCTATCGTATCCTATCCTCTATCGTATCCTATCCTCTATCCTATCCTATCCTCTATCATATCCTATCCTCTATCCTATCCTATCCTCTATCCTATCCTATCCTCTATCCTATCCTATCCTCTATCCTATCCTATCCTCTATCCTATTCTATCCTGTATCATATCCTATCCTCTATCCTATCCTATCCTCTATCCTATTCTATCCTCTATCCTATCCAATCCTATATCCTATTCTCTATCCTATCCTATCCTCTATCGTATCCTATCCCCTATCCTATCCAATCCTCTATCCTATCCTATCCAATCCTCTATCCTATCCTATCCGCTATCCTATCCAATCCTATATCCTATTCTCTATCCTATCCTATCCTCTATCCTATCCTATCCTTTATCGTATCCTATCCTCTATCCTATTAAATCCTATATCGGATCCTCTATCCTATCCTATCCTCTATCGTATCCTATCCTCTATCGTATCCTATCCTCTATCGTATCCTATCCTCTATCGTATCCTATCCTCTATCCTATCCTATTCTCTATCCTATCCTATCCTGTATCATATCCTATCCTCTATCCTATCCTATCATCTATCCTTTCCTCTATTCTATCCAATCCTATATCCTGTCCTCTATCATATCCTATCCTCTATCCTATCCTATCCTCTATCCTATCCTCCATTCTATCCAATCCTATATCTTATCCTCTATCCTATCCTATCCTCTATCCTATCCTATCCTATCCTGTATCCTATCCTATCCTCTATCCTATCCTATCCTCTATCCTATCCTTATCCTTTATCCTATCCTATCCTCTATCCTATCCTATCCTCTATCCTATCCTATCCTCTATCCTATCCTATCCTCTATCCTATCCTATCCTCTATCCTATATTATCCTCTATCCTATCCCATCCTCTATCCTATCCTATCCTCTATCCTATCTTATCCTCTATCCTATCCTATCCTCTATCCTATCCTATCCTCAATCCTATCCTATCCTCTATCGTATCATATCCTCTATCCCATCCTATTCTCTATCCTATCCTATCCTCTATCCTATCCTATCCTGTATCCTATCCTATCCTCTATCCTATCCTATCCTCTATCCTATTCTATCCTCTATCCTATCCAATCCTATATCCTATTCTCTATCCTATCCTATCCTCTATCGTATCCTATCCCCTATCCTATCCAATCCTCTATCCTATCCTATCCGCTATCCTATCCAATCCTATATCCTATTCTCTATCCTATCCTATCCTCTATCCTATCCTATCCTTTATCGTATCCTATCCTCTATCCTATTAAATCCTATATCGGATCCTTAATCTATCCTATCCTCTATCGTATCCTATCCTCTATCCTATCCTATCCTCTATCCTATCCTATCCTCTATCCTATCCTATCCTCTATCCTATCCTATTCTCTATCCTATCCTATCCTCTATCGTATCCTATCCTCTATCCTATTAAATCCTATATCGTATCCTCTATCCTATCCTATATCGTATCCTCTATCCTATCCTATCCTCTATCCTATCCTATCCTCTATCCTATCCTATCCTCTATCCTATCCTATTCTCTATCCTATCCTATCCTCTATCCTATTAAATCCTATATCGTATCCTCTATCCTATCCTATATCGTATCCTCTATCCTATCCTATCCTCTATCCTATCCTATCCTATCCTCTATCCTATCCTATCCTCTATCCTATCCTATCCTCTATCCTATCCTATCCTCTATCCCATCCTATTCTCTATCCTATCCTATCCTCTATCCTATCCTATCCTTTATCGTATCCTATCCTCTATCCTATTAAATCCTATATCGGATCCTCTACCCTATCCTATCCTCTATCGTATCCTATCCTCTATCCTATCCTATCCTCTATCCTATCCTACCCTCTATCCTATCCTATCCTTTATCCTATTCTATCCTCTATCCTATTCTCTATCGTATCCTATCCTCTATCCTATCCAATCCTATATCGTATCCTCTATCCTATCCTATCCTCTATCCTATCCTATCCACTATCCTATCCTATCCTCTATCCTATCCTATCCTCTATCCTATCCTATCCTATCCTCTATCCTATCCTATCCTCTATCATATCCTATCCTCTATCCTATCCTATACTCTATCCTATCCTATCCACTATCCTATCCAATCCTATATCCTATTCTCTATCCTATCCTATCCTCTATCCTATCCTATGCTCTATCCTATCCTATCCTCTATCCTATCCTATTCTCTATCCTATCCTATCCTCTATCCTATTCTATCCTCTATCATATCCAATCCTATATCCTATCCTCTATCCTATCCTATCCTCTATCCTATTCTATCCTCTATCCTATCCAATCCTATATCCTATTCTCTATCCTATCCTATCCTCTATCGTATCCTATCCCCTATCCTATCCAATCCTCTATCCTATCCTATCCGCTATCCTATCGAATCCTATATCCTATTCTCTATCCTATCCTATCCTCTATCCTATCCTATCCTTTATCGTATCCTATCCTCTATCCTATTAAATCCTATATCGGATCCTCTATCCTATCCTATCCTCTATCGTATCCTATCCTCTATCCTATCCTATCCTCTATCCTATCCTATCCTCTATCCTATCCTATCCTCTATCCTATCCTATCCTCTATCCTATCCTATCCTTTATCGTATCCTATCCTCTATCCTATTAAATCCTATATCGGATCCTCTATCCTATCCTATCCTCTATCGTATCCTATCCTCTATCGTATCCTATCCTCTATCGTATCCTATCCTCTATCGTATCCTATCCTCTATCCTATCCTATCCTCTATCATATCCTATCCTCTATCCTATCCTATCCTCTATCCTATCCTATCCTCAATCCTATCCTATCCTCTATCGTATCATATCCTCTATCCCATCCTATTCTCTATCCTATCCTATCCTCTATCCTATCCTATCCTGTATCCTATCCTATCCTCTATCCTATCCTATCCTCTATCCTATTCTATCCTCTATCCTATCCAATCCTATATCCTATTCTCTATCCTATCCTATCCTCTATCGTATCCTATCCCCTATCCTATCCAATCCTCTATCCTATCCTATCCGCTATCCTATCCAATCCTATATCCTATTCTCTATCCTATCCTATCCTCTATCCTATCCTATCCTTTATCGTATCCTATCCTCTATCCTATTAAATCCTATATCGGATCCTTAATCTATCCTATCCTCTATCGTATCCTATCCTCTATCCTATCCTATCCTCTATCCTATCCTATCCTCTATCCTATCCTATCCTCTATCCTATCCTATTCTCTATCCTATCCTATCCTCTATCGTATCCTATCCTCTATCCTATTAAATCCTATATCGTATCCTCTATCCTATCCTATATCGTATCCTCTATCCTATCCTATCCTCTATCCTATCCTATCCTCTATCCTATCCTATCCTCTATCCTATCCTATTCTCTATCCTATCCTATCCTCTATCCTATTAAATCCTATATCGTATCCTCTATCCTATCCTATATCGTATCCTCTATCCTATCCTATCCTCTATCCTATCCTATCCTATCCTCTATCCTATCCTATCCTCTATCCTATCCTATCCTCTATCCTATCCTATCCTCTATCCCATCCTATTCTCTATCCTATCCTATCCTCTATCCTATCCTATCCTTTATCGTATCCTATCCTCTATCCTATTAAATCCTATATCGGATCCTCTACCCTATCCTATCCTCTATCGTATCCTATCCTCTATCCTATCCTATCCTCTATCCTATCCTACCCTCTATCCTATCCTATCCTTTATCCTATTCTATCCTCTATCCTATTCTCTATCGTATCCTATCCTCTATCCTATCCAATCCTATATCGTATCCTCTATCCTATCCTATCCTCTATCCTATCCTATCCACTATCCTATCCTATCCTCTATCCTATCCTATCCTCTATCCTATCCTATCCTATCCTCTATCCTATCCTATCCTCTATCATATCCTATCCTCTATCCTATCCTATACTCTATCCTATCCTATCCACTATCCTATCCAATCCTATATCCTATTCTCTATCCTATCCTATCCTCTATCCTATCCTATGCTCTATCCTATCCTATCCTCTATCCTATCCTATTCTCTATCCTATCCTATCCTCTATCCTATTCTATCCTCTATCATATCCAATCCTATATCCTATCCTCTATCCTATCCTATCCTCTATCCTATTCTATCCTCTATCCTATCCAATCCTATATCCTATTCTCTATCCTATCCTATCCTCTATCGTATCCTATCCCCTATCCTATCCAATCCTCTATCCTATCCTATCCGCTATCCTATCGAATCCTATATCCTATTCTCTATCCTATCCTATCCTCTATCCTATCCTATCCTTTATCGTATCCTATCCTCTATCCTATTAAATCCTATATCGGATCCTCTATCCTATCCTATCCTCTATCGTATCCTATCCTCTATCCTATCCTATCCTCTATCCTATCCTATCCTCTATCCTATCCTATCCTCTATCCTATCCTATCCTCTATCCTATCCTATCCTTTATCGTATCCTATCCTCTATCCTATTAAATCCTATATCGGATCCTCTATCCTATCCTATCCTCTATCGTATCCTATCCTCTATCGTATCCTATCCTCTATCGTATCCTATCCTCTATCGTATCCTATCCTCTATCCTATCCTATCCTCTATCATATCCTATCCTCTATCCTATCCTATCCTCTATCCTATCCTATCCGCTATCCTATCCAATCCTATATCCTATTCTCTATCCTATCCTATCCTCTACCCTATCCTATCCTCTATCCTATCCTATTCTCTATCGTATCCTATCCTCTATCCTATCCTATCCTGTATCCTATCCTATCCGCTATCCTATCCAATCCTATATCCTATTCTCTATCCTATCCTATCCTCTACCCTATCCTATCCTCTATCCTATCCTATTCTCTATCCTATCCTATCCTGTATCATATCCTATCCTCTATCCTATCCTATCATCTATCCTTTCCTCTATTCTATCCAATCCTATATCTTGTCCTCTATCATATCCTATCCTCTATCCTATCCTATCCTCTATCCTATCCTCCATTCTATCCAATCCTATATCTTATCCTCTATCCTATCCTATCCTCTATCCTATCCTATCCTATCCTGTATCCTATCCTATCCTCTATCCTATCCTATCCTCTATCCTATCCTTATCCTTTATCCTATCCTATCCTCTATCCTATCCTATCCTCTATCCTATCCTATCCTCTATCCTATCCTATCCTCTATCCTATCCTATCCTCTATCCTATATTATCCTCTATCCTATCCCATCCTCTATCCTATCCTATCCTCTATCCTATCTTATCCTCTATCCTATCCTATCCTCTATCCTATCCTATCCTCAATCCTATCCTATCCTCTATCGTATCATATCCTCTATCCCATCCTATTCTCTATCCTATCCTATCCTCTATCCTATCCTATCCTGTATCCTATCCTATCCTCTATCCTATCCTATCCTCTATCCTATTCTATCCTCTATCCTATCCAATCCTATATCCTATTCTCTATCCTATCCTATCCTCTATCGTATCCTATCCCCTATCCTATCCAATCCTCTATCCTATCCTATCCGCTATCCTATCCAATCCTATATCCTATTCTCTATCCTATCCTATCCTCTATCCTATCCTATCCTTTATCGTATCCTATCCTCTATCCTATTAAATCCTATATCGGATCCTTAATCTATCCTATCCTCTATCGTATCCTATCCTCTATCCTATCCTATCCTCTATCCTATCCTATCCTCTATCCTATCCTATTCTCTATCCTATCCTATCCTCTATCGTATCCTATCCTCTATCCTATTAAATCCTATATCGTATCCTCTATCCTATCCTATATCGTATCCTCTATCCTATCCTATCCTCTATCCTATCCTATCCTCTATCCTATCCTATCCTCTATCCTATCCTATTCTCTATCCTATCCTATCCTCTATCCTATTAAATCCTATATCGTATCCTCTATCCTATCCTATATCGTATCCTCTATCCTATCCTATCCTCTATCCTATCCTATCCTATCCTCTATCCTATCCTATCCTCTATCCTATCCTATCCTCTATCCTATCCTATCCTCTATCCCATCCTATTCTCTATCCTATCCTATCCTCTATCCTATCCTATCCTTTATCGTATCCTATCCTCTATCCTATTAAATCCTATATCGGATCCTCTACCCTATCCTATCCTCTATCGTATCCTATCCTCTATCCTATCCTATCCTCTATCCTATCCTACCCTCTATCCTATCCTATCCTTTATCCTATTCTATCCTCTATCCTATTCTCTATCGTATCCTATCCTCTATCCTATCCAATCCTATATCGTATCCTCTATCCTATCCTATCCTCTATCCTATCCTATCCACTATCCTATCCTATCCTCTATCCTATCCTATCCTCTATCCTATCCTATCCTATCCTCTATCCTATCCTATCCTCTATCATATCCTATCCTCTATCCTATCCTATACTCTATCCTATCCTATCCACTATCCTATCCAATCCTATATCCTATTCTCTATCCTATCCTATCCTCTATCCTATCCTATGCTCTATCCTATCCTATCCTCTATCCTATCCTATTCTCTATCCTATCCTATCCTCTATCCTATTCTATCCTCTATCATATCCAATCCTATATCCTATCCTCTATCCTATCCTATCCTCTATCCTATTCTATCCTCTATCCTATCCAATCCTATATCCTATTCTCTATCCTATCCTATCCTCTATCGTATCCTATCCCCTATCCTATCCAATTGTCTATCCTATCCTATCCGCTATCCTATCGAATCCTATATCCTATTCTCTATCCTATCCTATCCTCTATCCTATCCTATCCTTTATCGTATCCTATCCTCTATCCTATTAAATCCTATATCGGATCCTCTATCCTATCCTATCCTCTATCGTATCCTATCCTCTATCCTATCCTATCCTCTATCCTATCCTATCCTCTATCCTATCCTATCCTCTATCCTATCCTATCCTCTATCCTATCCTATCCTCTATCGTATCCTATTCTCTATCCTATCCTATCCTCTATCCTATTAAATCCCATATCGTATCCTTTATCCTATCCTATCCTCTATCCTATCCTATCCTCTATCATATCCTATCCTCTATCGTATCCTATCCTCTATCGTATCCTATACTCTATCCTATTAAATCCTATACCGTATCCTCTATCCTATCCTATCCTCTATCGTATCATATCCTCTATCCCATCCTATTCTCTATCCTATCCTATCCTCTATCCTATCCTATCCTGTATCCTATCCTATCCTCTATCCTATCCTATCCTCTATCCTATTCTATCCTCTATCCTATCCAATCCTATATCCTATTCTCTATCCTATCCTATCCTCTATCGTATCCTATCCCCTATCCTATCCAATCCTCTATCCTATCCTATCCTCTATCCTATCCTATCCTCTATCCTATCCTATCCTCTATCCTATCCTATCCTCTATCCTATCCTATCCTCTATCATATCCTATCCTCTATCCTATCCTATCCTCTATCCTATCCTTATCCTTTATCCTATCCTATCCTTTATCCTATTCTATCCTCTATCCTATTCTCTATCGTATCCTATCCTCTATCCTATCCAATCCTATATCGTATCCTCTATCCTATCCTATCCTCTATCCTATCCTATCCACTATCCTATCCTATCCTCTATCCTATCCTATCCTCTATCCTATCCTATCCTATCCTCTATCCTATCCTATCCTCTATCATATCCTATCCTCTATCCTATCCTATACTCTATCCTATCCTATCCACTATCCTATCCAATCCTATATCCTATTCTCTATCCTATCCTATCCTCTATCCTATCCTATGCTCTATCCTATCCTATCCTCTATCCTATCCTATTCTCTATCCTATCCTATCCTCTATCCTATTCTATCCTCTATCATATCCAATCCTATATCCTATCCTCTATCCTATCCTATCCTCTATCCTATTCTATCCTCTATCCTATCCAATCCTATATCCTATTCTCTATCCTATCCTATCCTTTATCGTATCCTATCCTCTATCCTATTAAATCCTATATCGGATCCTTAATCTATCCTATCCTCTATCGTATCCTATCCTCTATCCTATCCTATCCTCTATCCTATCCTATCCTCTATCCTATCCTATTCTCTATCCTATCCTATCCTCTATCGTATCCTATCCTCTATCCTATTAAATCCTATATCGTATCCTCTATCCTATCCTATATCGTATCCTCTATCCTATCCTATCCTCTATCCTATCCTATCCTCTATCCTATCCTATCCTCTATCCTATCCTATTCTCTATCCTATCCTATCCTCTATCCTATTAAATCCTATATCGTATCCTCTATCCTATCCTATATCGTATCCTCTATCCTATCCTATCCTCTATCCTATCCTATCCTATCCTCTATCCTATCCTATCCTCTATCCTATCCTATCCTCTATCCTATCCTATCCTCTATCCCATCCTATTCTCTATCCTATCCTATCCTCTATCCTATCCTATCCTTTATCGTATCCTATCCTCTATCCTATTAAATCCTATATCGGATCCTCTACCCTATCCTATCCTCTATCGTATCCTATCCTCTATCCTATCCTATCCTCTATCCTATCCTACCCTCTATCCTATCCTATCCTTTATCCTATTCTATCCTCTATCCTATTCTCTATCGTATCCTATCCTCTATCCTATCCAATCCTATATCGTATCCTCTATCCTATCCTATCCTCTATCCTATCCTATCCACTATCCTATCCTATCCTCTATCCTATCCTATCCTCTATCCTATCCTATCCTATCCTCTATCCTATCCTATCCTCTATCATATCCTATCCTCTATCCTATCCTATACTCTATCCTATCCTATCCACTATCCTATCCAATCCTATATCCTATTCTCTATCCTATCCTATCCTCTATCCTATCCTATGCTCTATCCTATCCTATCCTCTATCCTATCCTATTCTCTATCCTATCCTATCCTCTATCCTATTCTATCCTCTATCATATCCAATCCTATATCCTATCCTCTATCCTATCCTATCCTCTATCCTATTCTATCCTCTATCCTATCCAATCCTATATCCTATTCTCTATCCTATCCTATCCTCTATCGTATCCTATCCCCTATCCTATCCAATCCTCTATCCTATCCTATCCGCTATCCTATCGAATCCTATATCCTATTCTCTATCCTATCCTATCCTCTATCCTATCCTATCCTTTATCGTATCCTATCCTCTATCCTATTAAATCCTATATCGGATCCTCTATCCTATCCTATCCTCTATCGTATCCTATCCTCTATCCTATCCTATCCTCTATCCTATCCTATCCTCTATCCTATCCTATCCTCTATCCTATCCTATCCTCTATCCTATCCTATCCTCTATCGTATCCTATTCTCTATCCTATCCTATCCTCTATCCTATTAAATCCCATATCGTATCCTTTATCCTATCCTATCCTCTATCCTATCCTATCCTCTATCATATCCTATCCTCTATCGTATCCTATCCTCTATCGTATCCTATACTCTATCCTATTAAATCCTATACCGTATCCTCTATCCTATCCTATCCTCTATCGTATCATATCCTCTATCCCATCCTATTCTCTATCCTATCCTATCCTGTATCCTATCCTATCCTCTATCCTATCCTATCCTCTATCCTATTCTATCCTCTATCCTATCCAATCCTATATCCTATTCTCTATCCTATCCTATCCTCTATCGTATCCTATCCCCTATCCTATCCAATCCTCTATCCTATCCTATCCTCTATCCTATCCTATCCTCTATCCTATCCTATCCTCTATCCTATCCTATCCTCTATCCTATCCTATCCTCTATCATATCCTATCCTCTATCCTATCCTATCCTCTATCCTATCCTTATCCTTTATCCTATCCTATCCTCTATCCTATCCTATCCTCTATCCTATCCTATTCTCTATCCTATCCTATCCTCTATCGTATCCTATCCTCTATCCTATCCTATCCTCTATCCTATCCTATCCTCTATCCTATCCTATCCTCTATCCTATCCTATCCTGTATCATATCCTATCCTCTATCCTATCCTATCCTCTACCCTATCCTATCCTCTATCCTATCCTATTCTCTATCATATCCTATCCTCTATCCTATCCTATCCTCTATCCTATCCTATCCGCTATCCTATCCAATCCTATATCCTATTCTCTATCCTATCCTATCCTCTACCCTATCCTATCCTCTATCCTATCCTATTCTCTATCCTATCCTATCCTGTATCATATCCTATCCTCTATCCTATCCTATCATCTATCCTTTCCTCTATTCTATCCAATCCTATATCCTGTCCTCTATCATATCCTATCCTCTATCCTATCCTATCCTGTATCCTATCCTCCATTCTATCCAATCCTATATCTTATCCTCTATCCTATCCTATCCTCTATCCTATCCTATCCTATCCTGTATCCTATCCTATCCTCTATCCTATCCTATCCTCTATCCTATCCTTATCCTTTATCCTATCCTATCCTCTATCCTATCCTATCCTCTATCCTATCCTATCCTCTATCCTATCCTGTCCTCTATCCTATCCTATCCTCTATCCTATATTATCCTCTATCCTATCCCATCCTCTATCCTATCCTATCCTCTATCCTATCTTATCCTCTATCCTATCCTATCCTCTATCCTATCCTATCCTCAATCCTATCCTATCCTCTATCGTATCATATCCTCTATCCCATCCTATTCTCTATCCTATCCTATCCTCTATCCTATCCTATCCTGTATCCTATCCTATCCTCTATCCTATCCTATCCTCTATCCTATTCTATCCTCTATCCTATCCAATCCTATATCCTATTCTCTATCCTATCCTATCCTCTATCGTATCCTATCCCCTATCCTATCCAATCCCATATCCTATCCTATCCGCTATCCTATCCAATCCTATATCCTATTCTCTATCCTATCCTATCCTCTATCCTATCCTATCCTTTATCGTATCCTATCCTCTATCCTATTAAATCCTATATCGGATCCTTAATCTATCCTATCCTCTATCGTATCCTATCCTCTATCCTATCCTATCCTCTATCCTATCCTATCCTCTATCCTATCCTATCCTCTATCCTATCCTATTCTCTATCCTATCCTATCCTCTATCGTATCCTATCCTCTATCCTATTAAATCCTATATCGTATCCTCTATCCTATCCTATATCGTATCCTCTATCCTATCCTATCCTCTATCCTATCCTATCCTCTATCCTATCCTATCCTCTATCCTATCCTATTCTCTATCCTATCCTATCCTCTATCCTATTAAATCCTATATCGTATCCTCTATCCTATCCTATATCGTATCCTCTATCCTATCCTATCCTCTATCCTATCCTATCCTATCCTCTATCCTATCCTATCCTCTATCCTATCCTATCCTCTATCCTATCCTATCCTCTATCCCATCCTATTCTCTATCCTATCCTATCCTCTATCCTATCCTATCCTTTATCGTATCCTATCCTCTATCCTATTAAATCCTATATCGGATCCTCTACCCTATCCTATCCTCTATCGTATCCTATCCTCTATCCTATCCTATCCTCTATCCTATCCTACCCTCTATCCTATCCTATCCTTTATCCTATTCTATCCTCTATCCTATTCTCTATCGTATCCTATCCTCTATCCTATCCAATCCTATATCGTATCCTCTATCCTATCCTATCCTCTATCCTATCCTATCCACTATCCTATCCTATCCTCTATCCTATCCTATCCTCTATCCTATCCTATCCTATCCTCTATCCTATCCTATCCTCTATCATATCCTATCCTCTATCCTATCCTATACTCTATCCTATCCTATCCACTATCCTATCCAATCCTATATCCTATTCTCTATCCTATCCTATCCTCTATCCTATCCTATGCTCTATCCTATCCTATCCTCTATCCTATCCTATTCTCTATCCTATCCTATCCTCTATCCTATTCTATCCTCTATCATATCCAATCCTATATCCTATCCTCTATCCTATCCTATCCTCTATCCTATTCTATCCTCTATCCTATCCAATCCTATATCCTATTCTCTATCCTATCCTATCCTCTATCGTATCCTATCCCCTATCCTATCCAATCCTCTATCCTATCCTATCCGCTATCCTATCGAATCCTATATCCTATTCTCTATCCTATCCTATCCTCTATCCTATCCTATCCTTTATCGTATACTATCCTCTATCCTATTAAATCCTATATCGGATCCTCTATCCTATCCTATCCTCTATCGTATCCTATCCTCTATCCTATCCTATCCTCTATCCTATCCTATCCTCTATCCTATCCTATCCTCTATCCTATCCTATCCTCTATCCTATCCTATCCTCTATCGTATCCTATTCTCTATCCTATCCTATCCTCTATCCTATTAAATCCCATATCGTATCCTTTATCCTATCCTATCCTCTATCCTATCCTATCCTCTATCATATCCTATCCTCTATCGTATCCTATCCTCTATCGTATCCTATACTCTATCCTATTAAATCCTATACCGTATCCTCTATCCTATCCTATCCTCTATCGTATCATATCCTCTATCCCATCCTATTCTCTATCCTATCCTATCCTCTATCCTATCCTATCCTGTATCCTATCGCATCCTCTATCCTATCCTATCCTCTATCCTATTCTATCCTCTATCCTATCCAATCCTATATCCTATTCTCTATCCTATCCTATCCTCTATCGTATCCTATCCCCTATCCTATCCAATCCTCTATCCTATCCTATCCTCTATCCTATCCTATCCTCTATCCTATCCTATCCTCTATCCTATCCTATCCTCTATCCTATCCTATCCTCTATCATATCCTATCCTCTATCCTATCCTATCCTCTATCCTATCCTTATCCTTTATCCTATCCTATCCTCTATCCTATCCTATCCTCTATCCTATCCTATTCTCTATCCTATCCTATCCTCTATCGTATCCTATCCTCTATCCTATCCTATCCTCTATCCTATCCTATCCTCTATCCTATCCTATCCTCTATCCTATCCTATCCTGTATCATATCCTATCCTCTATCCTATCCTATCCTCTATCCTATTCTATCCTCTATCCTATCCAATCCTATATCCTATTCTCTATCCTATCCTATCCTCTATCGTATCCTATCCTCTATCCTATCCTATCCTCTATCCTATCCTATCCTCTATCCTATCCTATCCTCTATCCTATCCTATCCTCTATCCTATCCTATCCTCTATCCTATCCTATCCTCTATCCTATCCTATCCTCTATCCTATCCTATCCTCTATCGTATCCTATCCTCTATCCTATCCTATCCTCTATCCTATCCTATCCTCTATCCTATCCTATCCTCTATCCTATATTATCCTCTATCCTATCCCATCCTCTATCCTATCCTATCCTCTATCCTATCCTATCCTCTATCCTATCCTGTCCTCTATCCTATCCTATCCTCAATCCTATCCTATCCTCTATCGTATCATATCCTCTATCCCATCCTATCCTCTATCCTATCCTATCCTTTATCGTATCCTATCCTCTATCCTATTAAATCCTATATCGGATCCTCTATCCTATCCTATCCTCTATCGTATCCTATTCTCTATCGTATCCTATCCTCTATCCTATTAAATCCCATATCGTATCCTCTATCCTATCCTATCCTCTATCGTATCCTATCCTCTATCCTATCCTATCCTCTATCCTATCCTATCCTCTATCCTATCCTATCCTCTATCCTATATTATCCTCTATCCTATCCCATCCTCTATCCTATCCTATTCTCTATCCTATCCTATCCTCTATCCTATCCTATCCTCTATCCTATCCTATCCTCTATCCTATCCTATCCTCAATCCTATCCTATCCTCTATCCTATCCTATTCTCTATCCTATCCTATCCTCTATCCTATCCTATCCTCTATCCTATCCTATCCTCTATCCTATCCTATCCTCTATCCCATCCTATCCTCTATCCTATCCTATCCTCAATCCTATCCTATCCTCTATCCTATCCTATCCTCTATCATATCCTATCCTCTATCCTATCCTATCCTCTATCGTATCCTATCCTCTATCCTATTAAATCCTATATCGTATCCTCTATCCTATCCTATCCTCTATCCTATCCTATCCCCTATCCTATCCTATCCTATTCTATCCTCTATCCTATCCTATCCTCTATCATATCCTATCCACTATCCTATCCTATCCTCTATCATATCCTATCCTCTATCCTATCCTATCCCCTATCCTATCCTATCCTCTATCCTATCCAATCCTATATCCTATCCTCTATCATATCCTATCCTCTATCCTATCCTATCCTCTATCCTATCCTATCCTGTATCATATCCTATCCTCTATCCTATTCTCTATCCTATCCTATCCTCTATCGTATCCTATCCCCTATCCTATCCAATCCTCTATCCTATCCTATCCTCTATCCTATCCTATCCTCTATCCTATCCTATCCTCTATCCTATCCTATCCTCTATCCTATGCTATCCTCTATCCTATCCTATCCTCTATCCTATCCTATCCTCAATCCTATCCTATCCTCTATCCTATCCTATCCTCTATCATATCCTATCCTCTATCGTATCCTATCCTCTATCGTATCCTATACTCTATCCTATTAAATCCTATACCGTATCCTCTATCCTATCCTATCCTCTATCGTATCATATCCTCTATCCCATCCTATTCTCTATCCTATCCTATCCTCTATCCTATCCTATCCTGTATCCTATCCTATCCTCTATCCTATCCTATCCTCTATCCTATCCTATCCTCTATCCTATCCTATCCTCTATCATATCCTATCCTCTATCCTATCCTATCCTCTATCCTATCCTTATCCTTTATCCTATCCTATCCTCTATCCTATCCTATCCTCTATCCTATCCTATTCTCTATCCTATCCTATCCTCTATCGTATCCTATCCTCTATCCTATCCTATCCTCTATCCTATCCTATCCTCTATCCTATCCTATCCCCTATCCTATCCAATCCTCTATCCTATCCTATCCTCTATCCTATCCTATCCTCTATCCTATCCTATCCTCTATCCTATACTATCCTCTATCCTATCCTATCCTGTATCATATCCTATCCTCTATCCTATCCTATCCTCTATCCTATTCTATCCTCTACCCTATCCAATCCTATATCCTATTCTCTATCCTATCCTATCCTCTATCGTATCCTATCCTCTATCCTATCCTATCCTCTATCCTATCCTATCCTCTATCCTATCCTATCCCCTATCCTATCCAATCCTCTATCCTATCCTATTCTCTATCCTATCCTATCCTCTATCCTATCCTATCCTCTATCCTATACTATCCTCTATCCTATCCTATCCTGTATCATATCCTATCCTCTATCCTATCCTATCCTCTATCCTATTCTATCCTCTACCCTATCCAATCCTATATCCTATTCTCTATCCTATCCTATCCTCTATCGTATCCTATCCTCTATCCTATCCTATCCTCTATCCTATCCTATCCTCTATCCTATCCTATCCTCTATCCTATCCTATCCTCTATCCTATCCTATCCTCTATCCTATCCTATCCTCTATCCTATCCTATCCTCTATCCTATCCTATCCTCTATCCTATCCTATCCTCTATCGTATCCTATTCTCTATCCTATCCTATCCTCTATCCTATTAAATCCCATATCGTATCCTCTATCCTATCCTATCCTCTATCGTATCCTATCCTCTATCCTATCCTATCCTCTATCCTATCCTATCCTCTATCCTATCCTATCCTCTATCCTATATTATCCTCTATCCTATCCCATCCTCTATCCTATCCTATCCTCTATCCTATCCTATCCTCTATCCTATCCTATCCTCTATCCTATCCTATCCTCAATCCTATCCTATCCTCTATCGTATCATATCCTCTATCCCATCCTATTCTCTATCCTATCCTATCCTCTATCCTATCCTATCCTGTATCCTATCCTATCCTCTATCCTATCCTATCCTCTATCCTATTCTATCCTCTATCCTATCCAATCCTATATCCTATTCTCTATCCTATCCTATCCTCTATCGTATCCTATCCCCTATCCTATCCAATCCTCTATCCTATCCTATCCTCTATCGTATCCTATCCTCTATCCTATCCTATCCTCTATCCTATCCTATCCTCTATCCTATCCTATCCTCTATCCTATATTATCCTCTATCCTATCCCATCCTCTATCCTATCCTATCCTCTATCCTATCCTATCCTCTATCCTATCCTATCCTCTATCCTATCCTATCCTCAATCCTATCCTATCCTCTATCCTATCCTATCCTATCCTCTATCCTATCCTATCCTCTATCATATCCTATCCTCTATCCTATCCTATCCTCTATCCTATCCTATCCTCTATCCTATCCTCCATTCTATCCAATCCTATATCGTATCCTCTATCCTATCCTATCCTCTATCCTATCCTATCCACTATCCTATCCTATCCTCTATCCTATCCTATCCTCTATCCTATCCTATCCTATCCTCTATCCTATCCTATCCTCTATCATATCCTATCCTCTATCCTATCCTATACTCTATCCTATCCTATCCACTATCCTATCCAATCCTATATCCTCTTCTCTATCCTATCCTATCCTCTATCCTATCCTATGCTCTATCCTATCCTATCCTCTATCCTATCCTATCCTCTATCCTATCCTATGCTCTATCCTATCCTATCCTCTATCCTATCCTATTCTCTATCCTATCCTATCCTCTATCCTATCCTATGCTCTATCCTATCCTATCCTCTATCCTATCCTATTCTCTATCCTATCCTATCCTCTATCCTATTCTATCCTCTATCATATCCAATCCTATATCCTATTATCTATCCTATCCTATCCTCTATCGTATCCTATCCTCTATCGTATCCTATCCTCTATCGTATCCTATCCTCTATCCTATCCTATCCTCTATCATATCCTATCCTCTATCCTATCCTATCCTCTATCCTATCCTATCCGCTATCCTATCCAATCCTATATCCTATTCTCTATCCTATCCTATCCTCTACCCTATCCTATCCTCTATCCTATCCTATTCTCTATCCTATCCTATCCTGTATCATATCCTATCCTCTATCCTATCCTATCCTCTATCCTATCCTCCATTCTATCCAATCCTATATCGTATCCTCTATCCTATCCTATCCTCTATCCTATCCTATCCACTATCCTATCCTATCCTCTATCCTATCCTATCCTCTATCCTATCCTATCCTATCCTCTATCCTATCCTATCCTCTATCATATCCTATCCTCTATCCTATCCTATACTCTATCCTATCCTATCCACTATCCTATCCAATCCTATATCCTCTTCTCTATCCTATCCTATCCTCTATCCTATCCTATGCTCTATCCTATCCTATCCTCTATCCTATCCTATTCTCTATCCTATCCTATCCTCTATCCTATTCTATCCTCTATCATATCCAATCCTATATCCTATTCTCTATCCTATCCTATCCTCTATCGTATCCTATCCTCTATCGTATCCTATCCTCTATCGTATCCTATCCTCTATCCTATCCTATCCTCTATCATATCCTATCCTCTATCCTATCCTATCCTCTATCCTATCCTATCCGCTATCCTATCCAATCCTATATCCTATTCTCTATCCTATCCTGTCCTCTACCCTATCCTATCCTCTATCCTATCCTATTCTCTATCCTAACCTATCCTGTATCATATCCTATCCTCTATCCTATCCTATCATCTATCCTTTCCTCTATTCTATCCAATCCTATATCCTGTCCTCTATCATATCCTATCCTCTATCCTATCCTATCCTCTATCCTATCCTCCATTCTATCCAATCCTATATCTTATCCTCTATCCTATCCTATCCTCTATCCTATCCTATCCTATCCTGTATCCTATCCTATTCTCTATCCTATCCTATCCTCTATCCTATTCTATCCTCTATCATATCCAATCCTATATCCTATTATCTATCCTATCCTATCCTCTATCGTATCCTATCCTCTATCGTATCCTATCCTCTATCGTATCCTATCCTCTATCCTATCCTATCCTCTATCATATCCTATCCTCTATCCTATCCTATCCTCTATCCTATCCTATCCGCTATCCTATCCAATCCTATATCCTATTCTCTATCCTATCCTATCCTCTACCCTATCCTATCCTCTATCCTATCCTATTCTCTATCCTATCCTATCCTGTATCATATCCTATCCTCTATCCTATCCTATCCTCTATCCTATCCTCCATTCTATCCAATCCTATATCGTATCCTCTATCCTATCCTATCCTCTATCCTATCCTATCCACTATCCTATCCTATCCTCTATCCTATCCTATCCTCTATCCTATCCTATCCTATCCTCTATCCTATCCTATCCTCTATCCTATTCTATCCTCTACCCTATCCAATCCTATATCCTATTCTCTATCCTATCCTATCCTCTATCGTATCCTATCCTCTATCCTATCCTATCCTCTATCCTATCCTATCCTCTATCCTATCCTATCCTCTATCCTATCCTATCCTCTATCCTATCCTATCCTCTATCCTATCCTATCCTCTATCCTATCCTATCCTCTATCCTATCCTATCCTCTATCGTATCCTATTCTCTATCCTATCCTATCCTCTATCCTATTAAATCCCATATCGTATCCTCTATCCTATCCTATCCTCTATCGTATCCTATCCTCTATCCTATCCTATCCTCTATCCTATCCTATCCTCTATCCTATCCTATCCTCTATCCTATATTATCCTCTATCCTATCCCATCCTCTATCCTATCCTATCCTCTATCCTATCCTATCCTCTATCCTATCCTATCCTCTATCCTATCCTATCCTCTATCCTATCCTATCCTCAATCCTATCCTATCCTCTATCGTATCATATCCTCTATCCCATCCTATTCTCTATCCTATCCTATCCTCTATCCTATCCTATCCTGTATCCTATCCTATCCTCTATCCTATCCTATCCTCTATCCTATTCTATCCTCTATCCTATCCAATCCTATATCCTATTCTCTATCCTATCCTATCCTCTATCGTATCCTATCCCCTATCCTATCCAATCCTCTATCCTATCCTATCCGCTATCCTATCCAATCCTATATCCTCTTCTCTATCCTATCCTATCCTCTATCCTATCCTATCCTTTATCTTATCCTATCCTCTATCCTATTAAATCCTATATCGGATCCTTAATCTATCCTATCCTCTATCGTAACCTATCCTCTATCCTATCCTATCCTCTATCCTATCCTATCCTCTATCCTATCCTATCCTCTATCCTATCCTATTCTCTATCCTATCCTATCCTCTATCGTATCCTATCCTCTATCCTATTAAATCCTATATCGTATCCTCTATCCTATCCTATATCGTATCCTCTATCCTATCCTATCCTCTATCCTATCCTATCCTCTATCCTATCCTATCCTCTATCCTATCCTATTCTCTATCCTATCCTATTCTCTATCGTATCCTATCCTCTATCCTATCCAATCCTATATCGTATCCTCTATCCTATCCTATCCTCTATCCTATCCTATCCACTATCCTATCCTATCCTCTATCCTATCCTATCCTCTATCCTATCCTATCCTATCCTCTATCCTATCCTATCCTCTATCATATCCTATCCTCTATCCTATCCTATACTCTATCCTATCCTATCCACTATCCTATCCAATCCTATATCCTATTCTCTATCCTATCCTATCCTCTATCCTATCCTATGCTCTATCCTATCCTATCCTCTATCCTATCCTATTCTCTATCCTATCCTATCCTCTATCCTATTCTATCCTCTGTCATATCCAATCCTATATCCTAATCTCTATCCTATCCTATCCTCTATCGTATCCTATCCTCTATCCTATCCTATCCTCTATCATATCCTATCCTCTATCCTATCCTATCCTCTATCCTATCCTATCCGCTATCCTATCCAATCCTATATCCTATTCTCTATCCTATCCTATCCTCTACCCTATCCTATCCTCTATCCTATCCTATTCTCTATCCTAACCTATCCTGTATCATATCCTATCCTCTATCCTATCCTATCATCTATCCTTTCCTCTATTCTATCCAATCCTATATCCTGTCCTCTATCATATCCTATCCTCTATCCTATCCTATCCTCTATCCTATCCTCCATTCTATCCAATCCTATATCTTATCCTCTATCCTATCCTATCCTCTATCCTATCCTATCCTATCCTGTATCCTATCCTATTCTCTATCCTATCCTATCCTCTATCCTATTCTATCCTCTATCATATCCAATCCTATATCCTATTATCTATCCTATCCTATCCTCTATCGTATCCTATCCTCTATCGTATCCTATCCTCTATCGTATCCTATCCTCTATCCTATCCTATCCTCTATCATATCCTATCCTCTATCCTATCCTATCCTCTATCCTATCCTATCCGCTATCCTATCCAATCCTATATCCTATTCTCTATCCTATCCTATCCTCTACCCTATCCTATCCTCTATCCTATCCTATTCTCTATCCTATCCTATCCTGTATCATATCCTATCCTCTATCCTATCCTATCCTCTATCCTATCCTCCATTCTATCCAATCCTATATCGTATCCTCTATCCTATCCTATCCTCTATCCTATCCTATCCACTATCCTATCCTATCCTCTATCCTATCCTATCCTCTATCCTATCCTATCCTATCCTCTATCCTATCCTATCCTCTATCCTATTCTATCCTCTACCCTATCCAATCCTATATCCTATTCTCTATCCTATCCTATCCTCTATCGTATCCTATCCTCTATCCTATCCTATCCTCTATCCTATCCTATCCTCTATCCTATCCTATCCTCTATCCTATCCTATCCTCTATCCTATCCTATCCTCTATCCTATCCTATCCTCTATCCTATCCTATCCTCTATCCTATCCTATCCTCTATCGTATCCTATTCTCTATCCTATCCTATCCTCTATCCTATTAAATCCCATATCGTATCCTCTATCCTATCCTATCCTCTATCGTATCCTATCCTCTATCCTATCCTATCCTCTATCCTATCCTATCCTCTATCCTATCCTATCCTCTATCCTATATTATCCTCTATCCTATCCCATCCTCTATCCTATCCTATCCTCTATCGTATCCTATCCTCTATCGTATCCTATCCTCTATCCTATCCTATCCTCAATCCTATCCTATCCTCTATCGTATCATATCCTCTATCCCATCCTATTCTCTATCCTATCCTATCCTCTATCCTATCCTATCCTGTATCCTATCCTATCCTCTATCCTATCCTATCCTCTATCCTATTCTATCCTCTATCCTATCCAATCCTATATCCTATTCTCTATCCTATCCTATCCTCTATCGTATCCTATCCCCTATCCTATCCAATCCTCTATCCTATCCTATCCGCTATCCTATCCAATCCTATATCCTCTTCTCTATCCTATCCTATCCTCTATCCTATCCTATCCTTTATCTTATCCTATCCTCTATCCTATTAAATCCTATATCGGATCCTTAATCTATCCTATCCTCTATCGTAACCTATCCTCTATCCTATCCTATCCTCTATCCTATCCTATCCTCTATCCTATCCTATCCTCTATCCTATCCTATTCTCTATCCTATCCTATCCTCTATCGTATCCTATCCTCTATCCTATTAAATCCTATATCGTATCCTCTATCCTATCCTATATCGTATCCTCTATCCTATCCTATCCTCTATCCTATCCTATCCTCTATCCTATCCTATCCTCTATCCTATCCTATTCTCTATCCTATCCTATTCTCTATCGTATCCTATCCTCTATCCTATCCAATCCTATATCGTATCCTCTATCCTATCCTATCCTCTATCCTATCCTATCCACTATCCTATCCTATCCTCTATCCTATCCTATCCTCTATCCTATCCTATCCTATCCTCTATCCTATCCTATCCTCTATCATATCCTATCCTCTATCCTATCCTATACTCTATCCTATCCTATCCACTATCCTATCCAATCCTATATCCTATTCTCTATCCTATCCTATCCTCTATCCTATCCTATGCTCTATCCTATCCTATCCTCTATCCTATCCTATTCTCTATCCTATCCTATCCTCTATCCTATTCTATCCTCTGTCATATCCAATCCTATATCCTATTCTCTATCCTATCCTATCCTCTATCGTATCCTATCCTCTATCGTATCCTATCCTCTATCGTATCCTATCCTCTATCCTATCCTATCCTCTATCATATCCTATCCTCTATCCTATCCTATCCTCTATCCTATCCTATCCGCTATCCTATCCAATCCTATATCCTATTCTCTATCCTATCCTATCCTCTACCCTATCCTATCCTCTATCCTATCCTATTCTCTATCCTATCCTATCCTGTATCATATCCTATCCTCTATCCTATCCTATCCTCTATCCTATCCTCCATTCTATCCAATCCTATATCGTATCCTCTATCCTATCCTATCCTCTATCCTATCCTATCCACTATCCTATCCTATCCTCTATCCTATCCTATGCTCTATCCTATCCTATCCTCTATCCTATCCTATTCTCTATCCTATCCTATCCTCTATCCTATCCTATGCTCTATCCTATCCTATCCTCTATCCTATCCTATTCTCTATCCTATCCTATCCTCTATCCTATTCTATCCTCTATCATATCCAATCCTATATCCTATTATCTATCCTATCCTATCCTCTATCGTATCCTATCCTCTATCGTATCCTATCCTCTATCGTATCCTATCCTCTATCCTATCCTATCCTCTATCATATCCTATCCTCTATCCTATCCTATCCTCTATCCTATCCTATCCGCTATCCTATCCAATCCTATATCCTATTCTCTATCCTATCCTATCCTCTACCCTATCCTATCCTCTATCCTATCCTATTCTCTATCCTATCCTATCCTGTATCATATCCTATCCTCTATCCTATCCTATCCTCTATCCTATCCTCCATTCTATCCAATCCTATATCGTATCCTCTATCCTATCCTATCCTCTATCCTATCCTATCCACTATCCTATCCTATCCTCTATCCTATCCTATCCTCTATCCTATCCTATCCTATCCTCTATCCTATCCTATCCTCTATCATATCCTATCCTCTATCCTATCCTATACTCTATCCTATCCTATCCACTATCCTATCCAATCCTATATCCTCTTCTCTATCCTATCCTATCCTCTATCCTATCCTATGCTCTATCCTATCCTATCCTCTATCCTATCCTATTCTCTATCCTATCCTATCCTCTATCCTATTCTATCCTCTATCATATCCAATCCTATATCCTATTCTCTATCCTATCCTATCCTCTATCGTATCCTATCCTCTATCGTATCCTATCCTCTATCGTATCCTATCCTCTATCCTATCCTATCCTCTATCATATCCTATCCTCTATCCTATCCTATCCTCTATCCTATCCTATCCGCTATCCTATCCAATCCTATATCCTATTCTCTATCCTATCCTATCCTCTACCCTATCCTATCCTCTATCCTATCCTATTCTCTATCCTAACCTATCCTGTATCATATCCTATCCTCTATCCTATCCTATCATCTATCCTTTCCTCTATTCTATCCAATCCTATATCCTGTCCTCTATCATATCCTATCCTCTATCCTATCCTATCCTCTATCCTATCCTCCATTCTATCCAATCCTATATCTTATCCTCTATCCTATCCTATCCTCTATCCTATCCTATCCTATCCTGTATCCTATCCTATCCTCTATCCTATCCTATCCTCTATCCTATCCTTATCCTTTATCCTATCCTATCCTCTATCCTATCCTATCCTCTATCCTATCCTATTCTCTATCCTATCCTATCCTCTATCGTATCCTATCCTCTATCCTATCCTATCCTCTATCCTATCCTATCCTCTATCCTATCCTATCCTCTATCCTATCCTATCCTGTATCATATCCTATCCTCTATCCTATCCTATCCTCTATCCTATTCTATCCTCTATCCTATCCAATCCTATATCCTATTCTCTATCCTATCCTATCCTCTATCGTATCCTATCCCCTATCCTATCCAATCCTCTATCCTATCCTATCCGCTATCCTATCCAATCCTATATCCTATCCTCTATCCTATCCTATTCTCTATCCTATCCTATCCTGTATCATATCCTATCCTCTATCCTATCCTATCATCTATCCTTTCCTCTATTCTATCCAATCCTATATCCTGTCCTCTATCATATCCTATCCTCTATCCTATCCTATCCTCTATCCTATCCTCCATTCTATCCAATCCTATATCGTATCCTCTATCCTATCCTATCCTCTATCCTATCCTATCCACTATCCTATCCTATCCTCTATCCTATCCTATCCTCTATCCTATCCTATCCTATCCTCTATCCTATCCTATCCTCTATCATATCCTATCCTCTATCCTATCCTATACTCTATCCTATCCTATCCACTATCCTATCCAATCCTATATCCTATTCTCTATCCTATCCTATCCTCTATCCTATCCTATGCTCTATCCTATCCTATCCTCTATCCTATCCTATTCTCTATCCTATCCTATCCTCTATCCTATTCTATCCTCTATCATATCCAATCCTATATCCTATTCTCTATCCTATCCTATCCTCTATCGTATCCTATCCTCTATCGTATCCTATCCTCTATCGTATCCTATCCTCTATCCTATCCTATCCTCTATCATATCCTATCCTCTATCCTATCCTATCCTCTATCCTATCCTATCCGCTATCCTATCCAATCCTATATCCTATTCTCTATCCTATCCTATCCTCTACCCTATCCTATCCTCTATCCTATCCTATTCTCTATCGTATCCTATCCTGTATCATATCCTATCCTCTATCCTATCCTATCATCTATCCTTTCCTCTATTCTATCCAATCCTATATCCTGTCCTCTATCATATCCTATCCTCTGTCCTATCCTATCCTCTATCCTATCCTCCATTCTATCCAATCCTATATCTTATCCTCTATCCTATCCTATCCTCTATCCTATCCTATCCTATCCTGTATCCTATCCTATCCTCTGTCATATCCTATCCTCTATCCTATCCTATCCTCTATCCTATCCTATCCGCTATCCTATCCAATCCTATATCCTATTCTCTATCCTATCCTATCCTCTATCCTATTCTATCCTCTATCCTATCCAATCCTATATCCTATCCTCTATCCTATCCTATCCACTAACATATCCTATCCGCTATCCTATCCTATCCTTTATCCTATTCTATCCTCTATCCTATCCAATCCTATATCCTATTCTCTATCCTATCCTATTCTCTATCGTATCCTATCCTCTATCCTATCCAATCCTATATCGTATCCTCTATCCTATCCTAACCTCTATCCTATCCTATCCACTATCCTTTCCTATCCTCTATCCTATCCTATCCTCTATCCTATCCTATCGTTTATCCTATCCTATCCTCTATCCTATCCTATCCTCTATCATATCCTATCCGCTATCCTATCCTATCCTCTAACCTATCCTATCCTCTATCCTATCCTATCCTCTATCCTATGCTATCCTCTATCCTATCCTATCCACTATCATATCCTATCCTCTATCCTATCCTATCCTCTATCCTATCCTATCCTCTATCCTATCCTATCCTCTATCCTATCCTATCCTCTATCCTATCCTATCCTCTATCCTATCCTATCCTCTATCCTATCCTAACCTCTATCCTATCCTATCCTCTATCCTATCCTATCCGCTATCCTATCCAATCCTATATCCTATTCTCTATCCTATCCTATCCTCTATCCTATCCTATCCTCTATCCTATCCTATCCTCTATCCTATCCTATCCACTATCCTATCCTATCCTCTATCCTATCCTATCCTCTATCCTATCCTATCCTCTATCCTATCCTATCCTCTATCCTATCCTATCCTCTATCCTATCGAATCGTTTATCCTATCCTATCCTCTATCCTATCCTATCCTATCCTGTATCCTATCCTATCCTCTATCATATCCTATCCTCTATCCTATCCTATCCTCTATCCTATCCTATCCGCTATCCTATCCAATCCTATATCCTATTCTCTATCCTATCCTATCCTCTATCCTATTCTATCCTCTATCCTATCCAATCCTATATCCTATCCTCTATCCTATCCTATCCGCTATCCTATCCAATCCTATATCCTATTCTCTATCCTATCCTATCCTCTATCCTATCCTATCCTCTATCCTATCCTATCCTCTATCCTATCCTATTCTCTATCCTATCCTATCCTTTATCCTATCCTATCCTCTATCCTATCCAATCCTATATCGTATCCTCTATCCTATCCTATCCTCTATCCTATCCTATCCACTATCCTATCCTATCCTCTATCCTATCCTATCCTCTATCCTATCCTATCGTTTATCCTATCCTATCCTCTATCCTATCCTATCCTCTATCATATCCTATCAGCTATCCTATCCTATCCTCTAACCTATCCTATACTCTATCCTATCCTAACCTCTATCCTATCCTATCCTCTATCCTGTTCTATCCTCTATCCTGTCCAATCCTATATCCTATTCTCTATCCTATCCAATCCTATATCCTATTCTCCATCCTATCCTATCCTCTATCCTATCCTATCCTCTATCCCATCCTATCCTATCCTCTATCCTATCCAATCCTCTATCATATCCTATCCTCTATCCTATCCTATCCTCTATCCTATCCAATCCTATATCCTATTCTCTATCCTATCCTATCCTCTATCCTATCCTATCCTCTATCCTATCCTATCCTCTATCCTATCCTACCCTCTATCCTATCCTATCCTTTATCCTATTCTATCCTCTATCCTATCCAATCCTATATCCTATTCTCTATCCTATCCTATTCTCTATCGTATCCTATCCTCTATCCTATCCAATCCTATATCGTATCCTCTATCCTATCCTATCCTCTATCCTATCCTATCCACTATCCTATCCTATCCTCTATCCTATCCTATCCTCTATCCTATCCTATCCTATCCTCTATCCTATCCTATCCTCTATCATATCCTATCCTCTATCCTATCCTATACTCTATCCTATCCTATCCACTATCCTATCCAATCCTATATCCTATTCTCTATCCTATCCTATCCTCTATCCTATCCTATGCTCTATCCTATCCTATCCTCTATCCTATCCTATTCTCTATCCTATCCTATCCTCTATCCTATTCTATCCTCTATCATATCCAATCCTATATCCTATTCTCTATCCTATCCTATCCTCTATCGTATCCTATCCTCTATCGTATCCTATCCTCTATCGTATCCTATCCTCTATCCTATCCTATCCTCTATCATATCCTATCCTCTATCCTATCCTATCCTCTATCCTATCCTATCCGCTATCCTATCCAATCCTATATCCTATTCTCTATCCTATCCTATCCTCTACCCTATCCTATCCTCTATCCTATCCTATTCTCTATCCTATCCTATCCTGTATCATATCCTATCCTCTATCCTATCCTATCATCTATCCTTTCCTCTATTCTATCCAATCCTATATCCTGTCCTCTATCATATCCTATCCTCTATCCTATCCTATCCTCTATCCTATCCTCCATTCTATCCAATCCTATATCTTATCCTCTATCCTATCCTATCCTATCCTCTATCGTATCCTATCCCCTGTCATATCCTATCCTCTATCCTATCCTATCCTCTATCCTATCCTATCCGCTATCCTATCCAATCCTATATCCTATTCTCTATCCTATCCTATCCTCTATCCTATTCTATCCTCAATCCTATCCAATCCTATATCCTATCCTCTATCCTATCCTATCCTCTAACATATCCTATCCGCTATCCTATCCTATCCTTTATCCTATTCTATCCTCTATCCTATCCAATCCTATATCCTATTCTCTATCCTATCCTATTCTCTATCGTATCCTATCCTCTATCCTATCCAATCCTATATCGTATCCTCTATCCTATCCTAACCTCTATCCTATCCTATCCACTATCCTTTCCTATCCTCTATCCTATCCTATCCTCTATCCTATCCTATCGTTTATCCTATCCTATCCTCTATCCTATCCTATCCTCTATCATATCCTATCCGCTATCCTATCCTATCCTCTAACCTATCCTATCCTCTATCCTATCCTATCCTCTATCCTATCCTATCCTCTATCCTATCCTATCCACTATCATATCCTATCCTCTATCCTATCCTATCCTCTATCCTATCCTATCCTCTATCCTATCCTATCCTCTATCCTATCCTATCCTCTATCCTATCCTATCCTCTATCCTATCCTATCCTCTATCCTATCCTAACCTCTATCCTATCCTATCCTCTATCCTATCCTATCCGCTATCCTATCCAATCCTATATCCTATTCTCTATCCTATCCTATCCTCTATCCTATCCTATCCGCTATCCTATCCAATCCTATATCCTATTCTCTATCCTATCCTATCCTCTATCCTATCCTATCCTCTATCCTATCCTATTCTCTATCCTGTCCTATCCTTTATCCTATCCTATCCTCTATCCTATCTAATCCTATATCGTATCCTCTATCCTATCCTATCCTCTATCCTATCCTATCCACTATCCTATCCTATCCTCTATCCTATCCTATCCTCTATCCTATCCTATCCTCTATCCTATCCTATCCTCTATCCTATCCTACCCACTATCATATTCTATCCTCTATCCTATCCTATCCTCTATCCTATCCTATCCTCTATCCTATCCTATCCTCTATCCTATCCTATCCTCTATCCTATCCTATCCACTATCCTATCCTAACCTCTATCCTATCCTATCCTCTATCCTGTTCTATCCTCTATCCTGTCCAATCCTATATCCTATTCTCTATCCTATCCAATCCTATATCCTATTCTCCATCCTATCCTATCCTCTATCCTATCCTATCCTCTATCCTATCCTATCCTATCCTCTATCCTATCCAATCCTCTATCATATCCTATCCTCTATCCTATCCTATCCTCTATCCTATCCAATCCTATATCCTATTCTCTATCCTATCCTATCCTCTATCATATCCTATCCTCTATCCTATCCTATCCTCTATCCTATCCTATCCTCTATCCTATCCTATCCTCTATCCTATCCTATCCTCTATCCTATCCTATCCTCTATCCTATCCTAACCTCTATCCTATCCTATCCTCTATCCTGTTCTATCCTCTATCCTATCCAATCCTATATCCTATTCTCTATCCTATCCAATCCTATATCCTATTCTCCATCCTATCCTATCCTCTATCCTATCCTATCCTCTATCCTATCCTATAGTATCCTCTATCCTATCCTATCCTCTATCATATCCTATCCTCTATCCTATCCTATCCTCTAACATATCCTATCCGCTATCCTATCCTATCCTCTATCCTATTCTATCCTCTATCCTATCCAATCCTATATCCTATTCTCTATCCTATTCTATCCTCTATCCTATCCAATCCTATATCCTATTCTCTATCCTATCCTATCCTCTATCGTATCCTATCCTCTATCCTATCCTAACCTCTATCCTATCCTATCCTCTATCCTATCCTATCCTCTATCCTATCCTATCCTCTAACATATCCGATCCGCTATCCTATCCTAACCTCTATCGTATCCTATCCTCTATCGTATCCTATCCTCTATCATATCCTATCCTCTATCCTATCCTATCCTCTATCCTATCCTATCCGCTATCCTATCCTATCCTCTATCCTATCCTATCCTCTATCCTATCCTATCCTCTATCCTATCCTATCCTCTATCCTATCCTATCCTCTATCCTATCCTATCCTCAACCTATCCTATCCTCTATCCTATCCTATCCTCTATCCGATCCTATCTCTATCCTATCCTATCCTCTATCCTATCCTATCCTCTAACATATCCTATCCGCTATCCTATCCTATCCTCTATCCTATTCTATCCTCTATCCTATCCAATCCTATATCCTATTCTCTATCCTATCCTATCCTCTATCCTATTCTATCCTCTATCCTATCCAATCCTATATCCTATTCTCTATCCTATCCTATCCTCTATCCTATCCTATCCTCTATCCTATCCTATCCTCTATCCTATCCTATCCTCTATCCTATCCTAACCTCTATCCTATCCTATCCTCTATCCTGTTCTATCCTCTATCCTATCCAATCCTATATCCTATTCTCTATCCTATCCAATCCTATATCCTATTCTCCATCCTATCCTATCCTCTATCCTATCCTATCCTCTATCCTATCCTATAGTATCCTCTATCCTATCCTATCCTCTATCATATCCTATCCTCTATCCTATCCTATCCTCTAACATATCCTATCCGCTATCCTATCCTATCCTCTATCCTATTCTATCCTCTATCCTATCCAATCCTATATCCTATTCTCTATCCTATTCTATCCTCTATCCTATCCAATCCTATATCCTATTCTCTATCCTATCCTATCCTCTATCCTATCCTATCCTCTAACATATCCGATCCGCTATCCTATCCTAACCTCTATCGTATCCTATCCTCTATCGTATCCTATCCTCTATCATATCCTATCCTCTATCCTATCCTATCCTCTATCCTATCCTATCCGCTATCCTATCCTATCCTCTATCCTATCCTATCCTCTATCCTATCCTATCCTCTATCCTATCCTATCCTCTATCCTATCCTATCCTCTATCCTATCCTCTCCTCAACCTATCCTATCCTCTATCCTATCCTATCCTCTATCCGATCCTATCTCTATCCTATCCTATCCTCTATCCTATCCTATCCTCTAACATATCCTATCCGCTATCCTATCCTATCCTCTATCCTATTCTATCCTCTATCCTATCCAATCCTATATCCTATTCTCTATCCTATCCTATCCTCTATCCTATTCTATCCTCTATCCTATCCAATCCTATATCCTATTCTCTATCCTATCCTATCCTCTATCCTATTCTATCCTCTATCCTATCCAATCCTATATCCTATTCTCTATCCTATCCTATCCTCTATCGTATCCTATCCTCTATCCTATCCAATCCTATATCGTATCCTCTATCCTATCCTATCCTCTATCCTATGATATCCACTATCCTATCCTATCCTCTATCCTATCCTATACTCTATCCTATCCTATCCTCTATCCTATCCTATCCTCTATCCTATCCTATCCTCTAACATATCCGATCCGCTATCCTATCCTATCCTCTATCGTATCCTATCCTGTATCCTATCCTACCCTCTATCGTATCCTATCCTCTATCCTATCCTATCCTCTATCCTATCCTATTCTCTATCCTATCCTATCCTCTATCCTATCCTATCCTCTATCCTATCCTCTATCCTATTCTATCCTCTATCCTATCGTACCCTCAATCCTATCCTATCCTCTATCCGATCCTATCTCTATCCTATCCTATCCTCTATCCTATCCTATCCTCAACCTATCCTATCCTCTATCCTATCCTATCCTCTATCCTATCCTATCTCTATCCTATCCTATCCTCTATCGTATCCTATCCTCTAACATATCCTATCCGCTATCCTATCCTATCCTCTATCCTATTCTATCCTCTATCCTATCCAATCCTATATCCTATACTCTATCCTATCCTATCCTCTATCCTATTCTATCCTCTAACCCATCCAATCCTATATCCTATTCTCTATCCTATCCTATCCTCTATCGTATCCTATCCTCTATCCTATCCTATCCTCTATCCTATCCTATCCTCTATCATATCCTATCCTCTATCCTATCCTATCCTCTATCCTATCCTATCCGCTATCCTATCCAATCCTATATCCTATTCTCTATCCTATCCTATCCTCTATCGTATCCTATCCTCTATCCTATCCTATCCTCTATCCTATCCTATCCTCTATCCTATCCTATCCTCTGTCCTATCCTATCTTCTAACATATCCGATCCGCTATCCTATCCTATCCTCTATCGTATCCTATCCTCTATCCTATCCTATCCTCTATCATATCCTATCCTCTATCCTATCCTATCCTCTATCCTATCCTATCCGCTATCCTATCCAATCCTATATCCTATTCTCTATCCTATCCTATCCTCTATCCTATCCTATCCTCTATCGTATCCTATCCTCTATCCTATCCTATCCTCTATCCTATCCTATCCTCTATCCTATCCTATCCTCTATCCTATCCTATCCTCTATCCTATCCTATCCACTATTCTATCCTATCCTCTATCCTATCCTATCCTTTATCCTATCATAACCTCTATCCTATCCTATCCTCTATCCTATCCTATCCACTATCCTATCGTACCCTCAATCCTATCCTATCTTCTATCCTATCCTATCCTCTATCCTATCCTATTCTCTATCCTATCCTATCCTCTATCCTATCCTATCCTCTATCCTATCCTATCCTATCCTCTATCATATCCTATCCACTATCCTATTTTATCCTCTATCCTATTCTATCCTCTATCCTATCCAATCCTATATCCTATCCTCTATCCTATCATATCCTCTATCCTATCCTATCCTCTATCCTATCCTATCCACTATCCTATCGTACCCTCAATCCTATCCTATCCTCTATCCTATCCTATCCTCTATCCTATCCTATCCGCTATCCTATCCTATCCTCTATCCTATTCTATCCTCTATCCTATCCAATCCTATATCCTATTCTCTATCCTATCCTATCCTCTATCCTATTCTATCCTCTATCCTATCCAATCCTATATCCTATTCTCTATCCTATCCTATCCTCTATCCTATTCTATCCTCCATCCTATCCAATCCTATATCCTACCCTCTATCCTATCCTATCCTTTATCCTATTCTATCCTCTATCCTATCCAATCCTATATCCTATTCTCTATCCTATCCTATTCTCTATCGTATCCTATCCTCTATCCTATCCAATCCTATATCGTATCCTCTATCCTATCCTATCCTCTATCCTATCCTATCCACTATCCTATCCTATCCTCTATCCTATCCTATCCTCTATCCTATCCTATCCTATCCTCTATCCTATCCTATCCTCTATCATATCCTATCCTCTATCCTATCCTATACTCTATCCTATCCTATCCACTATCCTATCCAATCCTATATCCTATTCTCTATCCTATCCTATCCTCTATCCTATCCTATGCTCTATCCTATCCTATCCTCTATCCTATCCTATTCTCTATCCTATCCTATCCTCTATCCTATTCTATCCTCTATCATATCCAATCCTATATCCTATTCTCTATCCTATCCTATCCTCTATCGTATCCTATCCTCTATCGTATCCTATCCTCTATCGTATCCTATCCTCTATCCTATCCTATCCTCTATCATATCCTATCCTCTATCCTATCCTATCCTCTATCCTATCCTATCCGCTATCCTATCCAATCCTATATCCTATTCTCTATCCTATCCTATCCTCTACCCTATCCTATCCCTTATCCTATCCTATTCTCTATCCTATCCTATCCTGTATCATATCCTATCCTCTATCCTATCCTATCATCTATCCTTTCCTCTATTCTATCCAATCCTATATCCTGTCCTCTATCATATCCTATCCTCTATCCTATCCTATCCTCTATCCTATCCTCCATTCTATCCAATCCTATATCTTATCCTCTATCCTATCCTATCCTATCCTCTATCCTATCCTATCCCCTGTCATATCCTATCCTCTATCCTATCCTATCCTCTATCCTATCCTATCCGCTATCCTATCCAATCCTATATCCTATTCTCTATCCTATCCTATCCTCTATCCTATTCTATCCTCTATCCTATCCAATCCTATATCCTATCCTCTATCCTATCCTATCCTCTAACATATCCTATCCGCTATCCTATCCTATCCTTTATCCTATTCTATCCTCTATCCTATCCAATCCTATATCCTATTCTCTATCCTATCCTATTCTCTATCGTATCCTATCCTCTATCCTATCCAATCCTATATCGTATCCTCTATCCTATCCTAACCTCTATCCTATCCTATCCACTATCCTTTCCTATCCTCTATCCTATCCTATCCTCTATCCTATCCTATCGTTTATCCTATCCTATCCTCTATCCTATCCTATCCTCTATCATATCCTATCCGCTATCCTATCCTATCCTCTAACCTATCCTATCCTCTATCCTATCCTATCCTCTATCCTATCCTATCCTCTATCCTATCCTATCCACTATCATATCCTATCCTCTATCCTATCCTATCCTCTATCCTATCCTATCCTCTATCCTATCCTATCCTCTATCCTATCCTATCCTCTATCCTATCCTATCCTCTATCCTATCCTATCCTCTATCCTATCCTAACCTCTATCCTATCCTATCCTCTATCCTATCCTATCCGCTATCCTATCCAATCCTATATCCTATTCTCTATCCTATCCTATCCTCTATCCTATCCTATCCGCTATCCTATCCAATCCTATATCCTATTCTCTATCCTATCCTATCCTCTATCCTATCCTATCCTCTATCCTATCCTATTCTCTATCCTATCCTATCCTTTATCCTATCCTATCCTCTATCCTATCTAATCCTATATCGTATCCTCTATCCTATCCTATCCTCTATCCTATCCTATCCACTATCCTATCCTATCCTCTATCCTATCCTATCCTCTATCCTATCCTATCGTTTATCCTATCCTATCCTCTATCCTATCCTATCCTCTATCATATCCTATCCGCTATCCTATCCTATCCTCTAACCTATCCTATCCTCTATCCTATCCTATCCTCTATCCTATCATATCCTCTATCCTATCCTACCCACTATCATATTCTATCCTCTATCCTATCCTATCCTCTATCCTATCCTATCCTCTATCCTATCCTATCCTCTATCCTATCCTATCCTCTATCCTATCCTATCCACTATCCTATCCTAACCTCTATCCTATCCTATCCTCTATCCTGTTCTATCCTCTATCCTGTCCAATCCTATATCCTATTCTCTATCCTATCCAATCCTATATCCTATTCTCCATCCTATCCTATCCTCTATCCTATCCTATCCTCTATCCTATCCTATCCTATCCTCTATCCTATCCAATCCTCTATCATATCCTATCCTCTATCCTATCCTATCCTCTATCCTATCCAATCCTATATCCTATTCTCTATCCTATCCTATCCTCTATCATATCCTATCCTCTATCCTATCCTATCCTCTATCCTATCCTATCCTCTATCCTATCCTATCCTCTATCCTATCCTATCCTCTATCCTATCCTATCCTCTATCCTATCCTAACCTCTATCCTATCCTATCCTCTATCCTGTTCTATCCTCTATCCTATCCAATCCTATATCCTATTCTCTATCCTATCCAATCCTATATCCTATTCTCCATCCTATCCTATCCTCTATCCTATCCTATCCTCTATCCTATCCTATAGTATCCTCTATCCTATCCTATCCTCTATCATATCCTATCCTCTATCCTATCCTATCCTCTAACATATCCTATCCGCTATCCTATCCTATCCTCTATCCTATTCTATCCTCTATCCTATCCAATCCTATATCCTATTCTCTATCCTATTCTATCCTCTATCCTATCCAATCCTATATCCTATTCTCTATCCTATCCTATCCTCTATCGTATCCTATCCTCTATCCTATCCTAACCTCTATCCTATCCTATCCTCTATCCTATCCTATCCTCTATCCTATCCTATCCTCTAACATATCCGATCCGCTATCCTATCCTAACCTCTATCGTATCCTATCCTCTATCGTATCCTATCCTCTATCATATCCTATCCTCTATCCTATCCTATCCTCTATCCGATCCTATCCGCTATCCTATCCTATCCTCTATCCTATCCTATCCTCTATCCTATCCTATCCTCTATCCTATCCTATCCTCTATCCTATCCTATCCTCTATCCTATCCTATCCTCAACCTATCCTATCCTCTATCCTATCCTATCCTCTATCCGATCCTATCTCTATCCTATCCTATCCTCTATCCTATCCTATCCTCTAACATATCCTATCCGCTATCCTATCCTATCCTCTATCCTATTCTATCCTCTATCCTATCCAATCCTATATCCTATTCTCTATCCTATCCTATCCTCTATCCTATTCTATCCTCTATCCTATCCAATCCTATATCCTATTCTCTATCCTATCCTATCCTCTATCCTATTCTATCCTCTATCCTATCCAATCCTATATCCTATTCTCTATCCTATCCTATCCTCTATCGTATCCTATCCTCTATCCTATCCAATCCTATATCGTATCCTCTATCCTATCCTATCCTCTATCCTATGATATCCACTATCCTATCCTATCCTCTATCCTATCCTATACTTTATCCTATCCTATCTCTATCCTATCCTATCCTCTATCGTATCCTATCCTCTAACATATCCTATCCGCTATCCTATCCTATCCTCTATCCTATTCTATCCTCTATCCTATCCAATCCTATATCCTATACTCTATCCTATCCTATCCTCTATCCTATTCTATCCTCTAACCCATCCAATCCTATATCCTATTCTCTATCCTATCCTATCCTCTATCGTATCCTATCCTCTATCCTATCCTATCCTCTATCCTATCCTATCCTCTATCATATCCTATCCTCTATCCTATCCTATCCTCTATCCTATCCTATCCGCTATCCTATCCAATCCTATATCCTATTCTCTATCCTATCCTATCCTCTATCGTATCCTATCCTCTATCCTATCCTATCCTCTATCCTATCCTATCCTCTATCCTATCCTATCCTCTGTCCTATCCTATCTTCTAACATATCCGATCCGCTATCCTATCCTATCCTCTATCGTATCCTATCCTCTATCCTATCCTATCCTCTATCATATCCTATCCTCTATCCTATCCTATCCTCTATCCTATCCTATCCGCTATCCTATCCAATCCTATATCCTATTCTCTATCCTATCCTATCCTCTATCCTATCCTATCCTCTATCGTATCCTATCCTCTATCCTATCCTATCCTCTATCCTATCCTATCCTCTATCCTATCCTATCCTCTATCCTATCCTATCCTCTATCCTATCCTATCCACTATTCTATCCTATCCTCTATCCTATCCTATCCTTTATCCTATCATATCCTCTATCCTATCCTATCCTCTATCCTATCCTATCCACTATCCTATCGTACCCTCAATCCTATCCTATCTTCTATCCTATCCTATCCTCTATCCTATCCTATTCTCTATCCTATCCTATCCTCTATCCTATCCTATCCTCTATCCTATCCTATCCTCTATCCTATCCTATCCTATCCTCTATCATATCCTATCCACTATCCTATTTTATCCTCTATCCTATTCTATCCTCTATCCTATCCAATCCTATATCCTATCCTCTATCCTATCATATCCTCTATCCTATCCTATCCTCTATCCTATCCTATCCACTATCCTATCGTACCCTCAATCCTATCCTATCCTCTATCCTATCCTATCCTCTATCCTATCCTATTCTCTATCCTATCCTATCCTCTATCCTATCCTATCCTCTATCCTATCCTATACTCTATCCTATCCTATCCTCTATCCTATCCAATCCTCTATCGTGTTCGCTATCCTATCCTATCCTCTACCGTATCCTATCCTCTATCCTACCCAATCCTCCATCCTATCCTATTCTCCACCCTATCCTATCCTCTATCGTATGCTATCGTCTATCCTACCCAATCCTCCATCCTATCCTATCCTCTATCCTATCCTATTCTCTATCCTATCCTATCCTGTATCCTATCCTACCCTCTATCGTATCCTATCCTCTATCCTATCCTATCCTCTATCCTATCCTATTCTCTATCCTATCCAATCCTCTATCCTATCCTATCCTCTATCCTATCATATCCTCTATCCTATCCTATCCTCTATCAAACCCTATCCACTATCCTATCGTACCCTCAATCCTATCCTATCCTCTACCCTATCCTATCCTCTATCCTATCCTATCCTCTAACATATCCGATCCGCTATCCTATCCTATCCTCTATCGTATCCTATCCTCTATCCTATCCTATCCTCTACCCTATCCTATCCTCTATCCTATCCTATCCTCTATCCTATCCAATCCTATATCGTATCCTCTATCCTATCCTATCCTCTATCCTATCCTATTCTCTATCCTATCCTATCCTGTATCCTATCCTACCCTCTATCGTATCCTATCCTCTATCCTATCCTATCCTCTATCCTATCCTATTCTCTATCCTATCCTATCCTCTATCCTATCCTATCCTCTATCCTATCCTATCATCTATCCTATTCTATCCTCTGTCCTAGCCAATCCTATATCCTATTCTCTATCCTATCCTATCCTCTATCGTATCCTATCCTCTATCCTATCCAATCCACTATCCTATCCTATCCTCTATCCTATCCTATCCTCTATCCTATCCTATCCTCTATCCTATCCTATCCTCTATCCTATCCTATCATCTATCCTATCCTATCGTTTATCCTTTCCTATCCTCTATCCTATCCTATCCTCTATCCTATCCTATCCTCTATCCTATCCTCTATCCTATCCTCCATCCTATCCTATCCACTATTCTATCCTATCCTCTATCCTATCCTATCCTCTATCATATCATATCCTCTATCCTATCCTACCCTCTATCCTATCCTATCCACTATCCTATCCTACCCTCAATCCTATCCTATCCTCTATGCTATCCTATCCTCTATCCTATCCTATTCTCTATCCTATCCTATCCTCTACCCTATCCTATCCTCTATCCTATCCTATCCTCTATCCTATCCTATCCTCTATCCTATCCTATCCTCTATCATATCCTATCCTCTATCCTATCTTATCCTCTATCCTATTCTATCCTCTATCCTATCCAATCCTATATCCTATTCTCTATCCTATCCTATCCTCTATCCTAACCTATCCTCTATCCTATCCTATCCTCTATCCTATCCTATCCTCTATCCTATCCTATCCTCTATCCTATCCTATCCTCTAACATATCCTATCCGCTATCCTATCCTATCCTCTATCCTATCCTATCCTCAACCTATCCTATCCTCTATCCTATCCTATCCTCTATCCTATCCTATCTCTATCCTATCCTATCCTCTATCCTATCCTATCCTCTATCCTATCCTATCCTCTAACATATCCGATCCGCTATCCTATCCTATCCTCTATCGTATCCTATCCTCTATACTATCCTATCCTCTATCATATCCTATCCTCTATCCTATCCTATCCTCTATCCTATCCTATCCGCTATCCTATCCAATCCTATATCCTATTCTCTATCCTATCCTATCCTCTATCGTATCCTATCCTCTATCCTATCCTATCCTCTATCCTATCCTATCCTCTATCCTATCCTATCCTCTGTCCTATCCTATCTTCTAACATATCCGATCCGCTATCCTATCCTATCCTCTATCGTATCCTATCCTCTATCCTACCCTATCCTCTATCATATCCTATCCTCTATCCTATCCTCTATCATATCCTATCCTCTATCCTATTTTATCCTCTATCCTATTCTATCCTCTATCCTATCCAATCCTATATCCTATCCTGTATCCTATCATATCCTCTATCCTATCCTATCCTCTATCCTATCCTATTCTCTATCCTATCCTATCCTCTATCCTATCCTATCCTCTATCCTATCCTATACTCTATCCTATCCTATCCTCTATCCTATCCAATCCTCTATCGTGTTCGCTATCCTATCCTATCCTCTACCGTATCCTATCCTCTATCCTACCCAATCCTCCATCCTATCCTATTCTCCACCCTATCCTATCCTCTATCGTATGCTATCGTCTATCCTACCCAATCCTCCATCCTATCCTATCCTCTATCCTATCCTATTCTCTATCCTATCCTATCCTGTATCCTATCCTACCCTCTATCGTATCCTATCCTCTATCCTATCCTATCCTCTATCCTATCCTATTCTCTATCCTATCCTATCCTCTATCCTATCCTATCCTCTATCCTATACTATCCTCTATCCTATTCTATCCTCTATCCTATCGTACCCTCAATCCTATCCTGTCCTCTATGCTATCCTATCCTCTATCCTATCAAATTCTCTATCCTATCCTATCCTATCCTCTATCCTTTCCTATCCTCTATCCTATCCTATCCTCTATCATATCCTATCCTCTATCCTATCTTATCCTCTATCCTATTCTATCCTCTATCCTATCCAATCCTATATCCTATTCTCTATCCTATCCTATCCTCTATCCTATCCTATCCTCTATCCTATCATATCCTCTATCCTATCCTATCCTCTATCCTATCATATCCTCTGTCCTATCCTATCCTCTATCAAACCCTATCCACTATCCTATCGTACCCTCAATCCTATCCTATCCTCTATCCTATCCTATCCTCTATCGTATCCTATCCTCTATCCTATCCTAACCTCTATCCTATCCTATCCTCTATCCTATCCTATCCTCTATCCTATCCTATCCTCTAACATATCCGATCCGCTATCCTATCCTAACCTCTATCGTATCCTATCCTCTATCGTATCCTATCCTCTATCATATCCTATCCTCTATCCTATCCTATCCTCTATCCTATCCTATCCGCTATCCTATCCTATCCTCTATCCTATCCTATCCTCTATCCTATCCTATCCTCTATCCTATCCTATCCTCAACCTATCCTATCCTCTATTCTATCCTATCCTCTATCCGATCCTATCTCTATCCTATCCTATCCTCTATCCTATCCTATCCTCTAACATATCCTATCCGCTATCCTATCCTATCCTCTATCCTATTCTATCCTCTATCCTATCCAATCCTATATCCTATTCTCTATCCTATCCTATCCTCTATCCTATTCTATCCTCTATCCTATACAATCCTATATCCTATTCTCTATCCTATCCTATCCTCTATCCTATTCTATCCTCTATCCTATCCAATCCTATATCCTATTCTCTATCCTATCCTATCCTCTATCGTATCCTATCCTCTATCCTATCCAATCCTATATCGTATCCTCTATCCTATCCTATCCTCTATCCTATGATATCCACTATCCTATCCTATCCTCTATCCTATCCTATACTCTATCCTATCCTATCCTCTATCCTATCCTATCCTCTATCCTATCCTATCCTCTAACATATCCGATCCGCTATCCTATCCTATCCTCTATCGTATCCTATCCTGTATCCTATCCTACCCTCTATCGTATCCTATCCTCTATCCTATCCTATCCTCTATCCTATCCTATTCTCTATCCTATCCTATCCTCTATCCTATCCTATCCTCTAACATATCCTATCCGCTATCCTATCCTATCCTCTATCCTATTCTATCCTCTATCCTATCCAATCCTATATCCTATTCTCTATCCTATCCTATCCTCTATCGTATCCTATCCTCTATCCTATCCTAACCTCTATCCTATCCTATCCTCTATCCTATCCTATCCTCTATCCTATCCTATCCTCTATCCTATCCTATCCTCTAACATATCCTATCCGCTATCCTATCCTATCCACTATCCTATCCTATCCTCAACCTATGCTATCCTCTATCCTATCCTATCCTCTATCCTATCCTATCTCTATCCTCTCCTATCCTCTATCCTATCCTATCCTCTAACATATCCTATCCGCTATCCTATCCTATCCTCTATCCTATTCTATTCTCTATCCTATCCTATCCTGTATCCTATCCTACCCTCTATCGTATCCTATCCTCTATCCTATCCTATCCTCTATCCTATCCTATCCTCTAACATATCCTATCCGCTATCCTATCCTATCCTCTATCCTATTCTATCCTCTATCCTATCCAATCCTATATCCTATTCTCTATCCTATCCTATCCTCTATCGTATCCTATCCTCTATCCTATCCTAACCTCTATCCTATCCTATCCTCTATCCTATCCTATCCTCTAACATATCCTATCCGCTATCCTATCCTATCCTCTATCCTATTCTATTCTCTATCCTATCGTACCCTCAATCCTATCCTATCCTCTATGCTATCCTATCCTCTATCCTATCCTATTCTCTATCCTATCCTATCCTCTATCCTATCCTATCCTCTATCCTATCCTATTCTCTATCCTTTCCTATCCTCTATCCTATCCTATCCTCTATCATATCCTATCCTCTATCCTATCTTATCCTCTAACCTATTCTATCCTCTATCCTATCCAATCCTATATTACATTCTCTATCCTATCCTATCCTCTATCCTATCCTATCCTCTATCCTATAATATCCTCTATCCTATCCTATCCTCTATCAAACCCTATCCACTATCCTATCGTACCCTCTATCCTATCCTATCCTCTATCCTATCCTATCCTCTATCCTATCCTATCCTCTATCCTATCCTATTCTCTATCCTATCCTATCCTCTATCCTATCCTATCCTCTATCCTATCCTATCCTCTATCCTATCCTATCCTCTATCCTATCCTATCCTCTATCCTATCCTATCCTATCCTCTATCCTATCCTATCCTCTAACATATCCTATCCGCTATCCTATCCTATCCTCTATCCTATCCTATCCTCAACCTATCCTATCCTCTATCCTATCCTATCCTCTATCCTATCCTATCTCTATCCTATCCTATCCTCTATCCTATCCTATCCTCTAACATATCCTATCCGCTATCCTATCCTATCCTCTATCCTATTCTATCCTCTATCCTATCCAATCCTATATCCTATTCTCTATGCTATCCTATCCTCTATCGTATCCTATCCTCTATCCTATCCTAACCTCTATCCTATCCTATCCTCTATCCTATCCTATCCTCTATCCTATCCTATCCTCTATCCTATCCTATCCTCTAACATATCCTATCCGCTATCCTATCCTATCCTCTATCCTATCCTATCCTCAACCTATGCTATCCTCTATCCTATCCTATCCTCTATCCTATCCTATCTCTATCCTATCCTATCCTCTATCCTATCCTATCCTCTAACATATCCTATCCGCTATCCTATCCTATCCTCTATCCTATTCTATTCTCTATCCTATCCTATCCTGTATCCTATCCTACCCTCTATCGTATCGTATCCTCTATCCTATCCTATCCTCTATCCTATCCTATTCTCTATCCTATCCTATCCTCTATCCTATCCTATCCTCTATCCTATCCTATCCTCTATCCTATTCTATCCTCTATCCTATCGTACCCTCAATCCTATCCTATCCTCTATGCTATCCTATCCTCTATCCTATCCTATTCTCTATCCTATCCTATCCTCTATCCTATCCTATCCTCTATCCTATCCTATCCTCTATCCTTTCCTATCCTCTATCCTATCCTATCCTCTATCATATCCTATCCTCTATCCTATCTTATCCTCTATCCTATTCTATCCTCTATCCTATCCAATCCTATATCCTATTCTCTATCCTATCGTACCCTCAATCCTATCCTATCCTCTATGCTATCCTATCCTCTATCCTATAATATTCTCTATCCTATCCTATCCTCTAACATATCCTATCCGCTATCATATCCTATCCTCTATCCTATCCTATCCTATCCTATCCTCAACCTATCCTATCCTCTATCCTATCCTATCCTCTATCCTATCCTATCTCTATCCTATCCTATCCTCTATCCTATCCTATCCTCTAACATATCCTATCCGCTATCCTATCTTATCCTCTATCCTATTCTATCCTCTATCCTATCCAATCCTATATCCTATTCTCTATCCTATCCTATCCTCTATCCTAACCTATCCTCTATCCTATCATATCCTCTATCCTATCCTATCCTCTATCCTACCCTATCCACTATCCTATCGTACCCTCAATCCTATCCTATCCTCTATCCTATCCTATCCTCTATCCTATCCTATTCTCTATCCTATCCTATCCTCTATCCTATCCTATCCTCTATCCTATCCTATCCTCTATCCTATCCTATCCTCTATCCTATCCTATCCTCTAACATATCCTATCCGCTATCCTATCCTATCCTCTATCCTATCCTATCCTCAACCTATCCTATCCTCTATCCTATCCTATCCTCTATCCTATCCTATCTCTATCCTATCCTATCCTCTATCGTATCCTATCCTCTAACATATCCTATCCGCTATCCTATCCTATCCTCTATCCTATTCTATCCTCTATCCTATCCAATCCTATATCCTATACTCTATCCTATCCTATCCTCTATCCTATTCTATCCTCTATCCTATCCAATCCTATATCCTATTCTCTATCCTATCCTATCCTCTATCGTATCCTATCCTCTATCCTATCCTATCCTCTATCCTATCCTATCCTCTATCATATCCTATCCTCTATCCTATCCTATCCTCTATCCTATCCTATCCGCTATCCTATCCAATCCTATATCCTATTCTCTATCCTATCCTATCCTCTATCGTATCCTATCCTCTATCCTATCCTATCCTCTATCCTATCCTATCCTCTATCCTATCCTATCCTCTATCCTATCCTAACCTCTATCCTATCCTATCCTCTATCCTATCCTATCCTCTAACATATCCTATCCGCTATCCTATCCTATCCTCTATCCTATTCTATTCTCTATCCTATCCTATCCTGTATCCTATCCTACCCTCTATCGTATCCTATCCTCTATCCTATCCTATCCTCTATCCTATCCTATTCTCTATCCTATCCTATCCTCTATCCTATCCTATCCTCTATCCTATCCTATCCTCTATCCTATTCTATCCTCTATCCTATCGTACCCTCAATCCTATCCTATCCTCTATGCTATCCTATCCTCTATCCTATCCTATTCTCTATCCTATCCTATCCTCTATCCTATCCTATCCTCTATCCTATCCTATCCTCTATCCTTTCCTATCCTCTATCCTATCCTATCCTCTATCATATCCTATCCTCTATCCTATCTTATCCTCTATCCTATTCTATCCTCTATCCTATCCAATCCTATATCCTATTCTCTATCCTATCCTATCCTCTATCGTATCCTATCCTCTATCCTATCCTATCCTCTATCCTATCCTATCCTCTATCCTATCCTATCCTCTATCCTATCCTAACCTCTATCCTATCCTATCCTCTATCCTATCCTATCCTCTAACATATCCTATCCGCTATCCTATCCTATCCTCTATCCTATTCTATTCTCTATCCTATCCTATCCTGTATCCTATCCTACCCTCTATCGTATCCTATCCTCTATCCTATCCTATCCTCTATCCTATCCTATTCTCTATCCTATCCTATCCTCTATCCTATCCTATCCTCTATCCTATCCTATCCTCTATCCTATTCTATCCTCTATCCTATCGTACCCTCAATCCTATCCTATCCTCTATGCTATCCTATCCTCTATCCTATCCTATTCTCTATCCTATCCTATCCTCTATCCTATCCTATCCTCTATCCTATCCTATCCTCTATCCTTTCCTATCCTCTATCCTATCCTATCCTCTATCATATCCTATCCTCTATCCTATCTTATCCTCTATCCTATTCTATCCTCTATCCTATCCAATCCTATATTATATTCTCTATCCTATCCTATCCTCTATCCTATCCTATCCTCTATCCTATAATATCCTCTATCCTATCCTATCCTCTATCAAACCCTATCCACTATCCTATCGTACCCTCTATCCTATCCTATCCTCTATCCTATCCTATCCTCTATCCTATCCTATCCTCTAACATATCCTATCCGCTATCCTATCCTATCCTCTATCCTATCCTATCCTCAACCTATCCTATCCTCTATCCTATCCTATCCTCTATCCTATCCTATCTCTATCCTATCCTATCCTCTATGGTATCCTATCCTCTAACATATCCTATCCGCTATCCTATCCTATCCTCTATCCTATTCTATCCTCTATCCTATCCAATCCTATGTCCTATACTCTATCCTATCCTATCCTCTATCCTATTCTATCCTCTATCCTATCCAATCCTATATCCTATTCTCTATCCTATCCTATCCTCTATCGTATCCTATCCTCTATCCTATCCTATCCTCTATCCTATCCTATCCTCTATCATATCCTATCCTCTATCCTATCCTATCCTCTATCCTATCCTATCCGCTATCCTATCCAATCCTATATCCTATTCTCTATCCTATCCTATCCTCTATCGTATCCTATCCTCTATCCTATCCTATCCTCTATCCTATCCTATCCTCTATCCTATCCTATCCTCTGTCCTATCCTATCTTCTAACATATCCGATCCGCTATCCTATCCTATCCTCTATCGTATCCTATCCTCTATCCTATCCTATCCTCTATCATATCCTATCCTCTATCCTATCCTATCCTCTATCCTATCCTATCCGCTATCCTATCCAATCCTATATCCTATTCTCTATCCTATCCTATCCTCTATCCTATCCTATCCTCTATCGTATCCTATCCTCTATCCTATCCTATCCTCTATCCTATCCTATCCTCTATCATATCCCATCCTCTATCCTATCCTATCCTCTATCCTATCCTATCCGCTATCCTATCCAATCCTATATCCTATTCTCTATCCTATCCTATCCTCTATCGTATCCTATCCTCTATCCTATCCTATCCTCTATCCTATCCTATCCTCTATCCTATCCTATCCTCTGTCGTATCCTATCTTCTAACATATCCGATCCGCTATCCTATCCTATCCTCTATCGTATCCTATCCTCTATCCTATCCTATCCTCTATCATATCCTATCCTCTATCCTATCCTATCCTCTATCCTATCCTATCCTCTATCCTATCCTATCCTCTATCGTATCCTATCCTCTATCCTATTAAATCCTATATCGTATCCTCTATCCTATCCTATCCTCTATCGTATCCTATCCTCTATCCTATCCTATCCTCTATCCTATCCTATTCGCTATCCTATCCTCTATCCTATCCTCTATCCTATCCTCTATCCTATCCTATCCTCTATCCTATCCTATCCTCTATCCTATCCTATCCTCTATCGTATCCTATCCTCTATCCTATTAAATCCTATATCGTATCCTCTATCCTATCCTATCCTCTATCGTATCCTATCCTCTATCCTATCCTATCCTCTATCCTATCCTATCCTCTATCCTATCCTATCCTCTATCCTATCCTATCCTCTATCCTATCCTATCCTCTATCCTATTCTATCCTCTATCATATCCAATCCTATATCCTATTCTCTATCCTATCCTATCCTCTATCGTATCCTATCCTCTATCCTATCCTATCCTCTATCATATCCTATCCTCTATCCTATCCTATCCTCTATCCTATCCTATCCGCTATCCTATCCAATCCTATATCCTATTCTCTATCCTATCCTATCCTCTACCCTATCCTATCCTCTATCCTATCCTATTCTCTATCCTATCCTATCCTGTATCATATCCTATCCTCTATCCTATCCTATCATATATCCTATCCTCTATTCTATCCAATCCTATATCCTGTCCTCTATCATATCCTATCCTCTATCCTATCCTATCCTCTATCCTATCCTCCATTCTATCCAATCCTATATCCTATCCTCTATCCTATCCTATCCTCTATCCTATCCTATCCTATCCTGTATCCTATCCTATCCTCTATCATATCCTATCCTCTATCCTATCCTATCCTCTATCCTATCCTATCCGCTATCCTATCCAATCCTATATCCTATTCTCTATCCTATCCTATCCTCTATCCTATTCTATCCTCTATCCTATCCAATCCTATATCCTATCCTCTATCCTATCGTATCCGCTATCCTATCCAATCCTATATCCTATTCTCTATCCTATCCTATCCTCTATCCTATCCTATCCTCTATCCTATCCTATCCTCTATCCTATCCTATCCTCTATCCTATCCTATCCTCTATCCTATCCTATCCTCTATCCTATCCTATCCTATCCTCTATCCTATCCTATCCTCTAACATATCCTATCCGCTATCCTATCCTATCCTCTATCCTATCCTATCCTCAACCTATCCTATCCTCTATCCTATCCTATCCTCTATCCTATCCTATCTCTATCCTATCCTATCCTCTATCCTATCCTATCCTCTAACATATCCTATCCGCTATCCTATCCTATCCTCTATCCTATTCTATCCTCTATCCTATCCAATCCTATATCCTATTCTCTATGCTATCCTATCCTCTATCGTATCCTATCCTCTATCCTATCCTAACCTCTATCCTATCCTATCCTCTATCCTATCCTATCCTCTATCCTATCCTATCCTCTATCCTATCCTATCCTCTAACATATCCTATCCGCTATCCTATCCTATCCTCTATCCTATCCTATCCTCAACCTATGCTATCCTCTATCCTATCCTATCCTCTATCCTATCCTATCTCTATCCTATCCTATCCTCTATCCTATCCTATCCTGTATCATATCCTATCCTCTATCCTATCCTATCATATATCCTATCCTCTATTCTATCCAATCCTATATCCTGTCCTCTATCATATCCTATCCTCTATCCTATCCTATCCTCTATCCTATCCTCCATTCTATCCAATCCTATATCCTATTCTCTATCCTATCCTATCCTCTATCCTATCCTATCCTCTATCCTATCCTATCTCTATCCTATCCTATCCTCTATCCTATCCTATCCTCTAACATATCCTATCCGCTATCCTATCCTATCCTCTATCCTATTCTATCCTCTATCCTATCCAATCCTATATCCTATTCTCTATCCTATTCTATCCTCTATCCTATCCAATCCTATATCCTATTCTCTATCCTATCCTATCCTCTATCGTATCCTATCCTCTATCCTATCCTAACCTCTATCCTATCCTATCCTCTATCCTATCCTATCCTCTATCCTATTCTATTCTCTATCCTATCCTATCCTGTATCCTATCCTACCCTCTATCGTATCGTATCCTCTATCCTATCCTATCCTCTATCCTATCCTATTCTCTATCCTATCCTATCCTCTATCCTATCCTATCCTCTATCCTATCCTATCCTCTATCCTATTCTATCCTCTATCCTATCGTACCCTCAATCCTATCCTATCCTCTATGCTATCCTATCCTCTATCCTATCCTATTCTCTATCCTATCCTATCCTCTATCCTATCCTATCCTCTATCCTATCCTATCCTCTATCCTTTCCTATCCTCTATCCTATCCTATCCTCTATCATATCCTATCCTCTATCCTATCTTATCCTCTATCCTATTCTATCCTCTATCCTATCCAATCCTATATCCTATTCTCTATCCTATCGTACCCTCAATCCTATCCTATCCTCTATGCTATCCTATCCTCTATCCTATCCTATTCTCTATCCTATCCTATCCTCTAACATATCCTATCCGCTATCATATCCTATCCTCTATCCTATCCTATCCTATCCTATCCTCAACCTATCCTATCCTCTATCCTATCCTATCCTCTAACATATCCTATCCGCTATCCTATCCTATCCTCTATCCTATCCTATCCTCTATCCTATCCTATTCTCTATCCTATCCTATCCTCTATCCTATCCTATCCTCTATCCTATCCTATCCTCTATCCTATCCTATCCTCTATCCTTTCCTATCCTCTATCCTATCCTATCCTCTATCATATCCTATCCTCTATCCTATCTTATCCTCTATCCTATTCTATCCTCTATCCTATCCAATCCTATATCCTATTCTCTATCCTATCCTATCCTCTATCGTATCCTATCCTCTATCCTATCCTATCCTCTATCCTATCCTATCCTCTATCCTATCCTATCCTCTATCCTATCCTAACCTCTATCCTATCCTATCCTCTATCCTATCCTATCCTGTATCCTATCCTACCCTCTATCGTATCCTATCCTCTATCCTATCCTATCCTCTATCCTATCCTATTCTCTATCCTATCCTATCCTCTATCCTATCCTATCCTCTATCCTATCCTATCCTCTATCCTATTCTATCCTCTATCCTATCGTACCCTCAATCCTATCCTATCCTCTATGCTATCCTATCCTCTATCCTATCCTATTCTCTATCCTATCCTATCCTCTATCCTATCCTATCCTCTATCCTATCCTATCCTCTATCCTTTCCTATCCTCTATCCTATCCTATCCTCTATCATATCCTATCCTCTATCCTATCTTATCCTCTATCCTATTCTATCCTCTATCCTATCCAATCCTATATTATATTCTCTATCCTATCCTATCCTCTATCCTATCCTATCCTCTATCCTATAATATCCTCTATCCTATCCTATCCTCTATCAAACCCTATCCACTATCCTATCGTACCCTCTATCCTATCCTATCCTCTATCCTATCCTATCCTCTATCCTATCCTATCCTCTAACATATCCTATCCGCTATCCTATCCTATCCTCTATCCTATCCTATCCTCAACCTATCCTATCCTCTATCCTATCCTATCCTCTATCCTATCCTATCTCTATCCTATCCTATCCTCTATGGTATCCTATCCTCTAACATATCCTATCCGCTATCCTATCCTATCCTCTATCCTATTCTATCCTCTATCCTATCCAATCCTATGTCCTATACTCTATCCTATCCTATCCTCTATCCTATTCTATCCTCTATCCTATCCAATCCTATATCCTATTCTCTATCCTATCCTATCCTCTATCGTATCCTATCCTCTATCCTATCCTATCCTCTATCCTATCCTATCCTCTATCATATCCTATCCTCTATCCTATCCTATCCTCTATCCTATCCTATCCGCTATCCTATCCAATCCTATATCCTATTCTCTATCCTATCCTATCCTCTATCGTATCCTATCCTCTATCCTATCCTATCCTCTATCCTATCCTATCCTCTATCCTATCCTATCCTCTGTCCTATCCTATCTTCTAACATATCCGATCCGCTATCCTATCCTATCCTCTATCGTATCCTATCCTCTATCCTATCCTATCCTCTATCATATCCTATCCTCTATCCTATCCTATCCTCTATCCTATCCTATCCGCTATCCTATCCAATCCTATATCCTATTCTCTATCCTATCCTATCCTCTATCCTATCCTATCCTCTATCGTATCCTATCCTCTATCCTATCCTATCCTCTATCCTATCCTATCCTCTATCATATCCCATCCTCTATCCTATCCTATCCTCTATCCTATCCTATCCGCTATCCTATCCAATCCTATATCCTATTCTCTATCCTATCCTATCCTCTATCGTATCCTATCCTCTATCCTATCCTATCCTCTATCCTATCCTATCCTCTATCCTATCCTATCCTCTGTCGTATCCTATCTTCTAACATATCCGATCCGCTATCCTATCCTATCCTCTATCGTATCCTATCCTCTATCCTATCCTATCCTCTATCATATCCTATCCTCTATCCTATCCTATCCTCTATCCTATCCTATCCTCTATCCTATCCTATCCTCTATCGTATCCTATCCTCTATCCTATTAAATCCTATATCGTATCCTCTATCCTATCCTATCCTCTATCGTATCCTATCCTCTATCCTATCCTATCCTCTATCCTATCCTATTCGCTATCCTATCCTCTATCCTATCCTCTATCCTATCCTCTATCCTATCCTATCCTCTATCCTATCCTATCCTCTATCCTATCCTATCCTCTATCGTATCCTATCCTCTATCCTATTAAATCCTATATCGTATCCTCTATCCTATCCTATCCTCTATCGTATCCTATCCTCTATCCTATCCTATCCTCTATCCTATCCTATCCTCTATCCTATCCTATCCTCTATCCTATCCTATCCTCTATCCTATCCTATCCTCTATCCTATTCTATCCTCTATCATATCCAATCCTATATCCTATTCTCTATCCTATCCTATCCTCTATCCTATCCTATCCGCTATCCTATCCAATCCTATATCCTATTCTCTATCCTATCCTATCCTCTACCCTATCCTATCCTCTATCCTATCCTATTCTCTATCCTATCCTATCCTGTATCATATCCTATCCTCTATCCTATCCTATCATATATCCTATCCTCTATTCTATCCAATCCTATATCCTGTCTTCTATCATATCCTATCCTCTATCCTATCCTATCCTCTATCCTATCCTCCATTCTATCCAATCCTATATCCTATCCTCTATCCTATCCTATCCTCTATCCTATCCTATCCTATCCTGTATCCTATCCTATCCTCTATCATATCCTATCCTCTATCCTATCCTATCCTCTATCCTATCCTATCCGCTATCCTATCCAATCCTATATCCTATTCTCTATCCTATCCTATCCTCTATCCTATTCTATCCTCTATCCTATCCAATCCTATATCCTATCCTCTATCCTATCGTATCCGCTATCCTATCCAATCCTATATCCTATTCTCTATCCTATCCTATCCTCTATCCTATCCTATCCTCTATCCTATCCTATCCTCTATCCTATCCTATTCTCTATCCTATCCTATCCTCTATCCTATCCTATCCTCTATCCTATCGAATCGTTTATCCTATCCTATCCACTTTCCTATCCTATCCTCTAACATATCCTATCCGCTATCCTATCCTATCCTTTATCCTATTCTATCCTCTATCCTATCCAATCCTATATCCTATTCTCTATCCTATCCTATTCTCTATCGTATCCTATCCTCTATCCTATCCAATCCTATATCGTATCCTCTATCCTATCCTATCCTCTATCCTATCCTATCCACTATCCTATCCTATCCTCTATCCTATCCTATCCTCTATCCTATCCTATCCTCTATCATATCCTATCCTCTATCCTATCCTATCCTCTATCCTATCCTATCCGCTATCCTATCCAATCCTATATCCTATTCTCTATCCTATCCTATCCTCTATCCTATCCTATCCTCTATCGTATCCTATCCTCTATCCTATCCTATCCTCTATCCTATCCTATCCTCTATCATATCCCATCCTCTATCCTATCCTATCCTCTATCCTATCCTATCCGCTATCCTATCCAATCCTATATCCTATTCTCTATCCTATCCTATCCTCTATCGTATCCTATCCTCTATCCTATCCTATCCTCTATCCTATCCTATCCTCTATCCTATCCTATCCTCTGTCCTATCCTATCTTCTAACATATCCGATCCGCTATCCTATCCTCAACCTATCCTATCCTCTATCCTATCCTATCCTCTATCCTATCCTATCTCTATCCTATCCTATCCTCTATCCTATCCTATCCTCTAACATATCCTATCCGCTATCCTATCTTATCCTCTATCCTATTCTATCCTCTATCCTATCCAATCCTATATCCTATTCTCTATCCTATCCTATCCTCTATCCTAACCTATCCTCTATCCTATCATATCCTCTATCCTATCCTATCCTCTATCCTACCCTATCCACTATCCTATCGTACCCTGAATCCTATCCTATCCTCTATCCTATCCTATCCTCTATCCTATCCTATTCTCTATCCTATCCTATCCTCTATCCTATCCTATCCTCTATCCTATCCTATCCTCTATCCTATCCTATCCTCTATCCTATCCTATCCTCTAACATATCCTATCCGCTATCCTATCCTATCCTCTATCCTATCCTATCCTCAACCTATCCTATCCTCTATCCTATCCTATCCTCTATCCTATCCTATCTCTATCCTATCCTATCCTCTATCGTATCCTATCCTCTAACATATCCTATCCGCTATCCTATCCTATCCTCTATCCTATTCTATCCTCTATCCTATACAATCCTATATCCTATACTCTATCCTATCCTATCCTCTATCCTATTCTATCCTCTATCCTATCCAATCCTATATCCTATTCTCTATCCTATCCTATCCTCTATCGTATCCTATCCTCTATCCTATCCTATCCTCTATCCTATCCTATCCTCTATCATATCCTATCCTCTATCCTATCCTATCCTCTATCCTATCCTATCCGCTGTCCTATCCAATCCTATATCCTATTCTCTATCCTATCCTATCCTCTATCGTATCCTATCCTCTATCCTATCCTATCCTCTATCCTATCCTATCCTCTATCCTATCCTATCCTCTATCCTATCCTAACCTCTATCCTATCCTATCCTCTATCCTATCCTATCCTCTAACATATCCTATCCGCTATCCTATCCTATCCTCTATCCTATTCTATTCTCTATCCTATCCTATCCTGTATCCTATCCTACCCTCTATCGTATCCTATCCTCTATCCTATCCTATCCTCTATCCTATCCTATTCTCTATCCTATCCTATCCTCTATCCTATCCTATCCTCTATCCTATCCTATCCTCTATCCTATTCTATCCTCTATCCTATCGTACCCTCAATCCTATCCTATCCTCTATGCTATCCTATCCTCTATCCTATCCTATTCTCTATCCTATCCTATCCTCTATCCTATCCTATCCTCTATCCTATCCTATCCTCTATCCTTTCCTATCCTCTATCCTATCCTATCCTCTATCATATCCTATCCTCTATCCTATCTTATCCTCTATCCTATTCTATCCTCTATCCTATCCAATCCTATATCCTATTCTCTATCCTATCCTATCCTCTATCGTATCCTATCCTCTATCCTATCCTATCCTCTATCCTATCCTATCCTCTATCCTATCCTATCCTCTATCCTATCCTAACCTCTATCCTATCCTATCCTCTATCCTATCCTATCCTGTATCCTATCCTACCCTCTATCGTATCCTATCCTCTATCCTATCCTATCCTCTATCCTATCCTATTCTCTATCCTATCCTATCCTCTATCCTATCCTATCCTCTATCCTATCCTATCCTCTATCCTATTCTATCCTCTATCCTATCGTACCCTCAATCCTATCCTATCCTCTATGCTATCCTATCCTCTATCCTATCCTATTCTCTATCCTATCCTATCCTCTATCCTATCCTATCCTCTATCCTATCCTATCCTCTATCCTTTCCTATCCTCTATCCTATCCTATCCTCTATCATATCCTATCCTCTATCCTATCTTATCCTCTATCCTATTCTATCCTCTATCCTATCCAATCCTATATTATATTCTCTATCCTATCCTATCCTCTATCCTATCCTATCCTCTATCCTATAATATCCTCTATCCTATCCTATCCTCTATCAAACCCTATCCACTATCCTATCGTACCCTCTATCCTATCCTATCCTCTATCCTATCCTATCCTCTATCCTATCCTATCCTCTAACATATCCTATCCGAAATCCTATCCTATCCTCTATCCTATCCTATCCTCAACCTATCCTATCCTCTATCCTATCCTATCCTCTATCCTATCCTATCTCTATCCTATCCTATCCTCTATGGTATCCTATCCTCTAACATATCCTATCCGCTATCCTATCCTATCCTCTATCCTATTCTATCCTCTATCCTATCCAATCCTATGTCCTATACTCTATCCTATCCTATCCTCTATCCTATTCTATCCTCTATCCTATCCAATCCTATATCCTATTCTCTATCCTATCCTATCCTCTATCGTATCCTATCCTCTATCCTATCCTATCCTCTATCCTATCCTATCCTCTATCATATCCTATCCTCTATCCTATCCTATCCTCTATCCTATCCTATCCGCTATCCTATCCAATCCTATATCCTATTCTCTATCCTATCCTATCCTCTATCGTATCCTATCCTCTATCCTATCCTATCCTCTATCCTATCCTATCCTCTATCCTATCCTATCCTCTGTCCTATCCTATCTTCTAACATATCCGATCCGCTATCCTATCCTATCCTCTATCGTATCCTATCCTCTATCCTATCCTATCCTCTATCATATCCTATCCTCTATCCTATCCTATCCTCTATCCTATCCTATCCGCTATCCTATCCAATCCTATATCCTATTCTCTATCCTATCCTATCCTCTATCCTATCCTATCCTCTATCGTATCCTATCCTCTATCCTATCCTATCCTCTATCCTATCCTATCCTCTATCATATCCCATCCTCTATCCTATCCTATCCTCTATCCTATCCTATCCGCTATCCTATCCAATCCTATATCCTATTCTCTATCCTATCCTATCCTCTATCGTATCCTATCCTCTATCCTATCCTATCCTCTATCCTATCCTATCCTCTATCCTATCCTATCCTCTGTCGTATCCTATCTTCTAACATATCCGATCCGCTATCCTATCCTATCCTCTATCGTATCCTATCCTCTATCCTATCCTATCCTCTATCATATCCTATCCTCTATCCTATCCTATCCTCTATCCTATCCTATCCTCTATCCTATCCTATCCTCTATCGTATCCTATCCTCTATCCTATTAAATCCTATATCGTATCCTCTATCCTATCCTATCCTCTATCGTATCCTATCCTCTATCCTATCCTATCCTCTATCCTATCCTATTCGCTATCCTATCCTCTATCCTATCCTCTATCCTATCCTCTATCCTATCCTATCCTCTATCCTATCCTATCCTCTATCCTATCCTATCCTCTATCGTATCCTATCCTCTATCCTATTAAATCCTATATCGTATCCTCTATCCTATCCTATCCTCTATCGTATCCTATCCTCTATCCTATCCTATCCTCTATCCTATCCTATCCTCTATCCTATCCTATCCTCTATCCTATCCTATCCTCTATCCTATCCTATCCTCTATCCTATTCTATCCTCTATCATATCCAATCCTATATCCTATTCTCTATCCTATCCTATCCTCTATCCTATCCTATCCGCTATCCTATCCAATCCTATATCCTATTCTCTATCCTATCCTATCCTCTACCCTATCCTATCCTCTATCCTATCCTATTCTCTATCCTATCCTATCCTGTATCATATCCTATCCTCTATCCTATCCTATCATATATCCTATCCTCTATTCTATCCAATCCTATATCCTGTCCTCTATCATATCCTATCCTCTATCCTATCCTATCCTCTATCCTATCCTCCATTCTATCCAATCCTATATCCTATCCTCTATCCTATCCTATCCTCTATCCTATCCTATCCTATCCTGTATCCTATCCTATCCTCTATCATATCCTATCCTCTATCCTATCCTATCCTCTATCCTATCCTATCCGCTATCCTATCCAATCCTATATCCTATTCTCTATCCTATCCTATCCTCTATCCTATTCTATCCTCTATCCTATCCAATCCTATATCCTATCCTCTATCCTATCGTATCCGCTATCCTATCCAATCCTATATCCTATTCTCTATCCTATCCTATCCTCTATCCTATCCTATCCTCTATCCTATCCTATCCTCTATCCTATCCTATTCTCTATCCTATCCTATCCTCTATCCTATCCTATCCTCTATCCTATCGAATCGTTTATCCTATCCTATCCACTTTCCTATCCTATCCTCTAACATATCCTATCCGCTATCCTATCCTATCCTTTATCCTATTCTATCCTCTATCCTATCCAATCCTATATCCTATTCTCTATCCTATCCTATTCTCTATCGTATCCTATCCTCTATCCTATCCAATCCTATATCGTATCCTCTATCCTATCCTATCCTCTATCCTATCCTATCCACTATCCTATCCTATCCTCTATCCTATCCTATCCTCTATCCTATCCTATCCTCTATCATATCCTATCCTCTATCCTATCCTATCCTCTATCCTATCCTATCCGCTATCCTATCCAATCCTATATCCTATTCTCTATCCTATCCTATCCTCTATCCTATCCTATCCTCTATCGTATCCTATCCTCTATCCTATCCTATCCTCTATCCTATCCTATCCTCTATCATATCCCATCCTCTATCCTATCCTATCCTCTATCCTATCCTATCCGCTATCCTATCCAATCCTATATCCTATTCTCTATCCTATCCTATCCTCTATCGTATCCTATCCTCTATCCTATCCTATCCTCTATCCTATCCTATCCTCTATCCTATCCTATCCTCTGTCCTATCCTATCTTCTAACATATCCGATCCGCTATCCTATCCTATCCTCTATCGTATCCTATCCTCTATCCTATCCTATCCTCTATCATATCCTATCCTCTATCCTATCCTATCCTCTATCCTATCCTATCCTCTATCCTATCCTATCCTCTATCGTATCCTATCCTCTATCCTATCCTATCCTCTATCCTATCCTATTCTCTATCCTATCCTCTATCCTATCCTCTATCCTATCCTCTATCCTATCCTATCCTCTATCCTATCCTATCCTCTATCCTATCCTATCCTCTATCGTATCCTATCCTCTATCCTATTAAATCCTATATCGTATCCTCTATCCTATCCTATCCTCTATCGTATCCTATCCTCTATCCTATCCTATCCTCTATCAAATCCTATCCTCTATCCTATCCTATCCTCTATCCTATCCTATCCTCTATCCTATCCTATCCTCTATCCTATTCTATCCTCTATCATATCCAATCCTATATCCTATTCTCTATCCTATCCTATCCTCTATCGTATCCTATCCTCTATCCTATCCTATCCTCTATCATATCCTATCCTCTATCCTATCCTATCCTCTATCCTATCCTATCCGCTATCCTATCCAATCCTATATCCTATTCTCTATCCTATCCTATCCTCTACCCTATCCTATCCTCTATCCTATCCTATTCTCTATCCTATCCTATCCTGTATCATATCCTATCCTCTATCCTATCCTATCATATATCCTATCCTCTATTCTATCCAATCCTATATCCTGTCCTCTATCATATCCTATCCTTTATCCTATCCTATCCTCTATCCTATCCTCCATTCTATCCAATCCTATATCCTATCCTCTATCCTATCCTATCCTCTATCCTATCCTATCCTATCCTGTATCCTATCCTATCCTCTATCATATCCTATCCTCTATCCTATCCTATCCTCTATCCTATCCTATCCGCTATCCAATCCAATCCTATATCCTATTCTCTATCCTATCCTATCCTCTATCCTATTCTATCCTCTATCCTATCCAATCCTATATCCTATCCTCTATCCTATCGTATCCGCTATCCTATCCAATCCTATATCCTATTCTCTATCCTATCCTATCCTCTATCCTATCCTATCCTCTATCCTATCCTATCCTCTATCCTATCCTATCCTCTATCCTATCGAATCGTTTATCCTATCCTATCCTCTATCCTATCCTATCCTCTAACATATCCTATCCGCTATCCTATCCTATCCTTTATCCTATTCTATCCTCTATCCTATCCAATCCTATATCCTATTCTCTATCCTATCCTATTCTCTATCGTATCCTATCCTCTATCCTATCCAATCCTATATCGTATCCTCTATCCTATCCTATCCTCTATCCTATCCTATCCACTATCCTATCCTATCCTCTATCCTATCCTATCCTCTATCCTATCCTATCGTTTATCCTATCCTATCCTCTATCCTATCCTATCCTCTATCATATCCTATCCGCTATCCTATCCTATCCTCTAACCTATCCTATCCTCTATCCTATCCTATCCTCTATCCTATCCTATCCTCTATCCTATCCTATCCACTATCATATCCTATCCTCTATCCTATCCTATCCTCTATCCTATCCTATCCTCTATCCTATCCGACCCTCTATCCTATCCTATCCTCTATCCTATACTATCCTCTATCCTATCCTAACCTCTATCCTATCCTATCCTCTATCCTGTTCTATCCTCTATCCTATCCAATCCTATATCCTATTCTCTATCCTATCCAATCCTATATCCTATTCTCCATCCTATCCTATCCTCTATCCTATCCTATCCTCTATCCTATCCTATCCTATCCTCTATCCTATTCTATCCTCTATCATATCCTATCCTCTATCCTATCCTATCCTCTATCCTATCCTATCCGCTATCCTATCCAATCCTATATCCTATTCTCTATCCTATCCTATCCACTATCCTATCCTATTCTCTATCCTATCCTATCCTGTATCATATCCTATCCTCTATCCTATCCTATCATATATCCTATCCTCTATTCTATCCAATGCTATATCCTGTCCTCTATCATATCCTATCCTCTATCCTATCCTATCCTCTATCCTATCCTCCATTCTATCCAATCCTATATCCTATCCTCTATCCTATCCTATCCTCTATCCTATCCTATCCTATCCTGTATCCTATCCTATCCTCTATCATATCCTATCCTCTATCCTATCCTATCCTCTATCCTATCCTATCCGCTATCCAATCCAATCCTATATCCTATTCTCTATCCTATCCTATCCTCTATCCTATTCTATCCTCTATCCTATCCAATCCTATATCCTATCCTCTATCCTATCGTATCCGCTATCCTATCCAATCCTATATCCTATTCTCTATCCTATCCTATCCTCTATCCTATCCTATCCTCTATCCTATCCTATCCTCTATCCTATCCTATTCTCTATCCTATCCTATCCTCTATCCTATCCTATCCTCTATCCTATCGAATCGTTTATCCTATCCTATCCTCTATCCTATCCTATCCCCTAACATATCCTATCCGCTATCCTATCCTATCCTTTATCCTATTCTATCCTCTATCCTATCCAATCCTATATCCTATTCTCTATCCTATCCTATCCTCTATCGTATCCTATCCTCTATCCTATCCTATCCACTATCCTATCCTATCCTCTATCCTATCCTATCCGCTATCCTATCTTCTTCTCTATCCTATCCTATCCTCTATCCTATCATATCCTCTATCCTATCCTATCCTCTATCCTATCCTATAATCTATCCTATCCAATCCTATATCCTATTCTCTATCCTATCCAATCCTATATCATATTCTCCATCCTATCCTATCCTCTATCCTATCCTATCCTCTATCCTATCCTATCCTCTATCCTATTCCATCCTCTATCCTATCCAATCCTATATCCTATTCTCTATCCTATCCAATCCTATATCATATTCTCCATCCTATCCTATCCTCTATCCTATCCTATCCTCTATCCTATCCTATCCTCTATCCTATCCTACCCTCTATCATATCCTAACCTCTATCCTATCCTCTCCTCTATCCTATCCTATCCTCTATCCTATCCTATCCTCTATCCTATCGAATCGTTTATCCTATCCTATCCTCTATCCTATCCTATCCTCTAACATATCCTATCCGCTATCCTATCCTATCCTATATCCTATTCTATCCTCTATCCTATCCAATTCTATATCCTATTCTCTATCCTATCCTATTCTCTATCGTATTGTATCCTCTATCCTATCCAATCCTATATCCTATCCTCTATCCTATCCTATGCTCTATCCTATCCTATCCTCTATCCTATCCTATTCTCTATCCTATCCTATCCTCTATCCTATTCTATCCTCTATCATATCCAATCATATATCCTATTCTCTATCCTATCCTATTCTCTATCGTATCCTATCCTCTATCCTATCCAATCCTATATCGTATCCTCTATCCTATCCTATCCTCTATCCTATCCTATCCGCTATCCTATCCAATCCTATATCCTATTCTCTATCCTATCCTATCCTCTATCCTATCCTATCCTCTATCCTATCCTATTCTCTATCCTATCCTATCCTGTATCATATCCTATCCTCTATGCTATCCTATCATCTATCCTATCCTCTATTCTATCCAATCCTATATCCTGTCCTCTATCATATCCTATCCTCTATCCTATCCTATCCTCTATCCTATCCTATCCTATCCTCTATCCTATCCTCTATCCTATCCTCTATCCTATCCTATCCTCTATCATATCCTATCCTCTATCCTATCCTATCCTATCCGCTATCCTATCCAATCCTATATCCTATTCTCTATCCTATCCTATCCTCTATCCTATCCTATCCGCTATCCTATCCAATGATATATCCTATTCTCTATCCTATCCTATCCTCTATCCTATCCCATCCTCTAACATATCCTGTCCGCTATCCTATCCTATCCTTTATCCTATTCTATCCTCTATCCTATCCAATCCTATATCCTATTCTCTATCCTATCCTATTCTCTATCGTATCCTATCCTCTATCCTATCCAATCCTATATCGTATCCTCTATCCTATCCTATCCTCTATCCTATCCAATCCTATATCCTATTCTCTATCCTACCCTATTCTCTATCGTATCCTATCCTCTATCCTATCCAATCCTATATCGTATCCTCTATCCTATCCTATCCTCTATCCTATGCTATCCACTATCCTATCCTATCCTCTATCCTATCCTATCCTCTATACTATCCTATCCTCTATCCTAGCCTATCGTTTATCCTATCCTATCCTCTATCCTATCCTATCCTCTATCCTATCCTATCCTCTATCCTATCCTATTCTCTATCCTATCCTATCCTCTATCCTATCCTATCCTCTATCCTATCCTATCCGCTATCCTATCCAATCCTATATCCTATTCTCTATCCTATCCTATCCTCTACCCTATCCTATCCTCTATCCTATCCTATTCTCTATCCTATCCTATCCTGTATCATATCCTATCCTCTATGCTATCCTATCATCTATCCTATCCTCTATTCTATCCAATCCTATATCCTGTCCTCTATCATATCCTATCCTCTATCCTATCCTATCCTCTATCCTATCCTATCCTGTCCTCTATCCTATCCTCTATCCTATCCTCTATCCTATCCTATCCTCTATCATATCCTATCCTCTATCCTATCCTATCCTATCCGCTATCCTATCCAATCCTATATCCTATTCTCTATCCTATCCTATCCTCTATCCTATCCTATCCGCTATCCTATCCAATGATATATCCTATTCTCTATCCTATCCTATCCTCTATCCTATCCCATCCTCTAACATATCCTGTCCGCTATCCTATCCTATCCTTTATCCTATTCTATCCTCTAACCGAACCAATCCTATATCCTATTCTCTATCCTATCCTATTCTCTATCGTATCCTATCCTCTATCCTATCCAATCCTATATCCTATTCTCTATCCTATCCTATCCTCTATCCTATCCTATCCTCTATCCTATCCTATCCTCTATCCTATCCTATTCTCTATCCTATCCTATCCTCTATCCTATCCTATCCTATCCGCTATCCTATCCAATCCTATATCCTATTCTCTATCCTATCCTATCCTCTACCCTATCCTATCCTCTATCCTATCCTATTCTCTATCCTATCCTATCCTCTATCATATCCTATCCGCTATCCTATCCTATCCTCTATCCTATCCTATCCTCTATCCTATTCTATCCTCTATCCTATCCAATCCTATATCCTATTCTCTATCCTATCCAATCCTATATCCTATTCTCCATCCTATCCTATCCTCTATCCTATCCTATCCTCTATCCTATCCTATCCTATCCTCTATCCTATCCTATCCTCTATCCTATCCTATCCTCTATCCTATCCTATTCTCTATCCTATCCTATCCTCTATCCTATCCTATCCTCTATCATATCCTATCCTCTATCCTATCCTATCCTCTATCCTATCCTCTATCCTCTATCCTCTATCCTATCCTATCCTCTATCATATCCTATCCTCTATCCTATCCTATCCTCTATACTATTCTATCATCTATCCTATCCAATCCTATATCCTAACCAATCCCATATCCTATTCTCTATCCTATCCTATCCTCTATCGTATCCTATCCTATCCTCTATCCTATCCTATCCTCTATCATATCCTATCCTCTATCCTATCCAATCCTCTATCCTATTCTATCCGCTATCCTATCCAATCCTATATCCTATTCTCTATCCTATCCTATCCTCTATCCTATCCTATTCTCTATCCTATCCTATCCTCTATCCTATTCTATCCTCTATCCTATCCTATCCTCTATCCTATCCTATCCTCTATCATATCGTATCCTCTATCCTATCCTATCCTCTATCCTATCCTATCCGCTATCCTATCCAATCCTATATCCTGTTCTCTATCCTATCCTATCCTCTATCCTATCCTATCCTCTATCCTATCCTATCCTCTATCCTATCCTATTCTCTATCCTATCCTATCCTCTATCCTATCCTATTCTCTATCCTATCCTATCCTGTATCATATCCTATCCTCTATGCTATCCTATCATCTATCCTATCCTCTATTCTATCCAATCCTATATCCTGTGCTCTATCATATCCTATCCTCTATCCTATCCTATCCTCTATCCTATCCTATCCTATCCTCTATCCTATCCTCTATCCTATCCTATCCTCTATCATATCCTATCCTCTATCCTATCCTATTCTATCCGCTATCCTATCCAATCCTATATCCTATTCTCTATCCTATCCTATCCTCTATCCTATCCTATCCGCTATCCTATCCAATCCTATATCCTATTCTCTATCCTATCCTATCCTCTATCCTATCCCATCGTCTAACATATCCTGTCCGCTATCCTATCCTATCCTTTATCCTATTCTATCCTCTATCCTATCCAATCCTATATCCTATTCTCTATCCTATCCTATTCTCTATCGTATCCTATCCTCTATCCTATCCAATCCTATATCGTATCCTCTATCCTATCCTATCCTCTATCCTATCCAATCCTATATCCTATTCTCTATCCTACCCTATTCTCTATCGTATCCTATCCTCTATCCTATCCAATCCTATATCGTATCCTCTATCCTATCCTATCCTCTATCCTATCCTATCCACTATCCTATCCTATCCTCTATCCTATCCTATCCTCTATACTATCCTATCCTCTATCCTATCATATCGTTTATCCTATCCTATCCTCTATCCTATCCTATCCTCTATCATATCCTATCCGCCATCCTATCCTATCCTCTATCCTATCCTATTCTCTATCCTATCCTATCCTCTATCCTATCCTATCCTCTATCCTATCCTATCCGCTATCCTATCCAATCCTATATCCTATTCTCTATCCTATCCTATCCTCTACCCTATCCTATCCTCTATCCTATCCTATTCTCTATCCTATCCTATCCTGTATCATATCCTATCCTCTATGCTATCCTATCATCTATCCTATCCTCTATTCTATCCAATCCTATATCCTGTCCTCTATCATATCCTATCCTCTATCCTATCCTATCCTCTATCCTATCCTATCCTATCCTCTATCCTATCCTCTATCCTATCCTCTATCCTATCCTCTATCCTATTCTCTATCCTATCCTATCCTCTATCCTATCCTATCCGCTATCCTATCCAATGATATATCCTATTCTCTATCCTATCCTATCCTCTATCCTATCCCATCCTCTAACATATCCTGTCCGCTATCCTATCCTATCCTTTATCCTATTCTATCCTCTATCCTATCCAATCCTATATCCTATTCTCTATCCTATCCAATCCTCTATCCTATTCTATCCGCTATCCTATCCAATCCTATATCCTATTCTCTATCCTATCCTATCCTCTATCCTATCCTATTCTCTATCCTATCCTATCCTCTATCCTATTCTATCCTCTATCCTATCCTATCCTCTATCCTATCCTATCCTCTATCATATCGTATCCTCTATCCTATCCTATCCTCTATCCTATCCTATCCGCTATCCTATCCAATCCTATATCCTGTTCTCTATCCTATCCTATCCTCTATCCTATCCTATCCTCTATCCTATCCTATCCTCTATCCTATCCTATCCTCTATCCTATCCTATTCTCTATCCTATCCTATCCTCTATCCTATCCTATCCTCTGTCCTATCCTATCCGCTATCCTATCCAATCCTATATCCTATTCTCTATCCTATCTTATCCTCTACCCTATCCTATCCTCTATCCTATCCTATTCTCTATCCTATCCTATCCTGTATCATATCCTATCCTCTATGCTATCCTATCATCTATCCTATCCTCTATTCTATCCAATCCTATATCCTGTCCTCTATCATATCCTTTCCTCTATCCTATCCTATCCTCTATCCTATCCTATCCTATCCTCTATCCTATCCTCTATCCTATCCTATCCTCTATCATATCCTATCCTCTATCCTATCCTATCCTATCCGCTATCCTATCCAATCCTATATCCTATTCTCTATCCTATCCTATCCTCTATCCTATCCTATCCGCTATCCTATCCAATCCTATATCCTATTCTCTATCCTATCCTATCCTCTATCCTATCCCATCCTCTAACATATCCTGTCCGCTATCCTATCCTATCCTTTATCCTATTCTATCCTCTATCCTATCCAATCCTATATCCTATTCTCTATCCTATCCTATTCTCTATCGTATCCTATCCTCTATCCTATCCAATCCTATATCGTATCCTCTATCCTATCCTATCCTCTATCCTATCCAATCCTCTATCCTATTCTCTATCCTACCCTATTCTCTATCGTATCCTATCCTCTATCCTATCCAATCCTATATCGTATCCTCTATCCTATCCTATCCTCTATCCTATCCTATCCACTATCCTATCCTATCCTCTATCCTATCCTATCCTCTATACTATCCTATCCTCTATCCTATCCTATCGTTTATCCTATCCTATCCTCTATCCTATCCTATCCTCTATCATATCCTATCCGCCATCCTATCCTATCCTCTATCCTATCCTATCCTCTATCCTATTCTATCCTCTATCCTATCCAATCCTATATCCTATTCTTTATCCTATCCAATCCTATATCCTATTCTCCATCCTATCCTATCCTCTATCCTATCCTATCCTCTATCCTATCCTATCCTATCCTCTATCCTATCCTATCCTCTATCCTAACCTATCCTCTATCCTATCATATCCTCTATCCTATTCTATCCTCTATCCTATCCAATCCTATATCCTATTCTCTATCCTATCCTATCCTCTATCCTAACCTATCCTCTATCCTATCATATCCTCTATCCTATCCTATCCTCTATCCTACCCTATCCACTATCCTATCGTACCCTCAATCCTATCCTATCCTCTATCCTATCCTATCCTCTATCCTATCCTATCCTCTATCGTATCCTATCCTCTATCCTATCCTATCCTCTATCATATCCTATCCTCTATCCTATCCTATCCTCTATCCTATCCTAACCTCTATCCTATCCTATCCACTATTCTATCCTATCCTCTATCCTATCCTATCCTCTATCATATCCTATCCTCTATCCTATTTTATCCTCTATCCTATTCTATCCTCTATCCTATCCAATCCTATATCCTATCCTCTATCCTATCATATCCTCTATCCTATCCTATCCTCTATCCTATCCTATTCTCTATCCTATCCTATCCTCTATCCTATCCTATCCTCTATCCTATCCTATACTCTATCCTATCCTATCCTCTATCCTATCCTATCCTCTATCCTATCCTATCCTCTATCCTATCCTATCCGCTATCCTATCCAATCCTATATCCTATTCTCTATCCTATCCTATCCTCTATCGTATCCTATCCTCTATCCTATCCTATCCTCTATCCTATCCTATCCTCTATCCTATCCTATCCTCTATCATATACTATCCTCTATCCTATCCTATCCTCTATCCTATCCTATCGTTTATCCTTTCCTATCCTCTATCCTATCCTATCCTCTATCGTATCCTATCCTCAATCCTATCCTATCCTCTATCCTATCCTATCCTCTATCCTATCCTATTCTCTATCCTATCCTATCCTCTATCCTATCCTATCCTCTATCCTATCCTATCCTCTATCCTATCCCATCCTCTACCCTATCCTATCCTCTATCCTATCCCATTCTCTATCCTATCCTATCCTCTATCCTATCCTATCCTCTATCCTATCATATCCTCTATCCTATCCTATCCTCTATCCTATCCTATCCACTATCCTATCGTACCCTCAATCCTATCCTATCTTCTATCCTATCCTATCCTCTATCCTATCCTATCCTCTATCCTATCCTATTCTCTATCCTATCCTATCCTCTATCCTATCCTATCCTCTATCCTATCATATCCTCTATCCTATCCTATAATCTATCAAACCCTATCCACTATCCTATCGTACCCTCAATCCTATCCTATCCTCTACCCTATCCTATCCTCTATCCTATCCCATTCTCTATAATATCCTATCCTCTATCCTATCCTATCCTCTATCCTATCCTATACTCTATCCTATCCTATCCTCTATCCTATCCAATCCTCTATCGTGTTCGCTATCCTATCCTATCCTCTACATAATCCTATCCTCTATCCTACCCAATCCTCCATCCTATCCTATTCTCCACCCTATCCTATCCTCTATCGTATGCTATCGTCTATCCTACCCAATCCTCCATCCTATCCTATCCTCTATCCTATCCTATTCTCTATCCTATCCTATCCTGTATCCTATCCTACCCTCTATCGTATCCTATCCTCTATCCTATCCTATCCTCTATCCTATCCTATTCTCTATCCTATCCAATCCTCTATCCTATCCTATCCTCTATCCTATCATATCCTCTATCCTATCCTATCCTCTATCAAACCCTATCCACTATCCTATCGTACCCTCAATCCTATCCTATCCTCTACCCTATCCTATCCTCTATCCTATCCCATTCTCTATCCTATCCTATCCTCTATCCTATCCTATCCTCTATCCTATCCTATCCTCTATCCTATCCTATCCTCTATCCTATCCTATCCTCTAACATATCCTATCCGCTATCCTATCCTATCCTCTATCCTATCCTATCCTCAACCTATCCTATCCTCTATCCTATCCTATCCTCTATCCTATCCTATCTCTATCCTATCCTATCCTCTATCCTATCCTATCCTCTAACATATCCTATCCGCTATCCTATCCTATCCTCTATCCTATTCTATCCTCTATCCTATCCAATCCTATATCCTATTCTCTATCCTATCCTATCCTCTATCGTATCCTATCCTCTATCCTATCCTAACCTCTATCCTATCCTATCCTCTATCCTATCCTATCCTCTAACATATCCTATCCGCTATCCTATCCTATCCTCTATCCTATTCTATTCTCTATCCTATCCTATCCTGTATCCTATCCTACCCTCTATCGTATCCTATCCTCTATCCTATCCTATCCTCTATCCTATCCTATTCTCTATCCTATCCTATCCTCTATCCTATTCTATCCTCTATCCTATCCTATCCTCTATCCTATTCTATCCTCTATCCTATCGTACCCTCAATCCTATCCTATCCTCTATGCTATCCTATCCTCTATCCTATCCTATTCTCTATCCTATCCTATCCTCTATCCTATCCTATCCTCTATCCTATCCTATCCTCTATCCTTTCCTATCCTCTATCCTATCCTATCCTCTATCATATCCTATCCTCTATCCTATCTTATCCTCTATCCTATTCTATCCTCTATCCTATCCAATCCTATATTATATTCTCTATCCTATCCTATCCTCTATCCTATCCTATCCTCTATCCTATAATATCCTCTATCCTATCCTATCCTCTATCAAACCCTATCCACTATCCTATCGTACCCTCTATCCTATCCTATCCTCTATCCTATCCTATCCTCTATCCTATCCTATCCTCTATCCTATCCTATTCTCTATCCTATCCTATCCTCTATCCTCTCCTATCCTCTATCGTATCCTATCCTCTATCCTATCCTATCCTCTATCCTATCCTATCCTCTATCCTATCCTATCCTCTATCCTATCCTATCCTCTAACATATCCTATCCGCTATCCTATCCTATCCTCTATCCTATCCTATCCTCAACCTATCCTATCCTCTATCCTATCCTATCCTCTATCCTATCCTATCTCTATCCTATCCTATCCTCTATCCTATCCTATCCTCTAACATATCCTATCCGCTATCCTATCCTATCCTCTATCCTATTCTATCCTCTATCCTATCCAATCCTATATCCTATTCTCTATCCTATCCTATCCTCTATCGTATCCTATCCTCTATCCTATCCTAACCTCTATCCTATCCTATCCTCTATCCTATCCTATCCTCTATCCTATCCTATCCTCTATCCTATCCTATCCTCTAACATATCCTATCCGCTATCCTATCCTATCCTCTATCCTATCCTATCCTCAACCTATGCTATCCTCTATCCTATCCTATCCTCTATCCTATCCTATCTCTATCCTCTCCTATCCTCTATCCTATCCTATCCTCTAACATATCCTATCCGCTATCCTATCCTATCCTCTATCCTATTCTATTCTCTATCCTATCCTATCCTGTATCCTATCCTACCCTCTATCGTATCCTATCCTCTATCCTATCCTATCCTCTATCCTATCCTATCCTCTAACATATCCTATCCGCTATCCTATCCTATCCTCTATCCTATTCTATCCTCTATCCTATCCAATCCTATATCCTATTCTCTATCCTATCCTATCCTCTATCGTATCCTATCCTCTATCCTATCCTAACCTCTATCCTATCCTATCCTCTATCCTATCCTATCCTCTAACATATCCTATCCGCTATCCTATCCTATCCTCTATCCTATTCTATTCTCTACCCTATCCTATCCTGTATCCTATCCTACCCTCTATCGTATCCTATCCTCTATCCTATCCTATCCTCTATCCTATCCTATTCTCTATCCTATCCTATCCTCTATCCTATCCTATCCTCTATCCTATCCTATCCTCTATCCTATTCTATCCTCTATCCTATCGTACCCTCAATCCTATCCTATCCTCTATGCTATCCTATCCTCTATCCTATCCTATTCTCTATCCTATCCTATCCTCTATCCTATCCTATCCTCTATCCTATCCTATTCTCTATCCTTTCCTATCCTCTATCCTATCCTATCCTCTATCATATCCTATCCTCTATCCTATCTTATCCTCTATCCTATTCTATCCTCTATCCTATCCAATCCTATATCCTATTCTCTATCCTATCGTACCCTCAATCCTATCCTATCCTCTATGCTATCCTATCCTCTATCCTATCCTATTCTCTATCCTATCCTATCCTCTATCCTATCCTATCCTCTAACATATCCTATCCGCTATCATATCCTATCCTCTATCCTATCCTATCCTCAACCTATCCTATCCTCTATCCTATCCTATCCTCTATCCTATCCTATCTCTATCCTATCCTATCCTCTATCCTATCCTATCCTCTAACATATCCTATCCGCTATCCTATCCTATCCTCTATCCTACTCTATCCTCTATCCTATCCAATCCTATATCCTATTCTCTATCCTATCCTATCCTCTATCGTATCCTATCCTCTATCCTATCCTAACCTCTATCCTATCCTATCCTCTATCCTATCCTATCCTCTATCCTATCCTATCCTCTAACATATCCGATCCGCTATCCTATCCTATCCTCTATCGTATCCTATCCTCTATGCTATCCTATCCTCTATCCTATCCTATTCTCTATCCTATCCTATCCTCTATCCTATCCTATCCTCTATCCTATTCTATCCTCTATCCTATCGTACCCTCAATCCTATCCTATCCTCTATGCTATCCTATCCTCTATCCTATCCTATTCTCTATCCTATCCTATCCGCTATCCTATCCTATCCTCTATCCTATTCTATTCTCTATCCTATCCTATCCTGTATCCTATCCTACCCTCTATCGTATCCTATCCTCTATCCTATCCTATCCTCTATCCTATCCTATTCTCTATCCTATCCTATCCTCTATCCTATCCTATCCTCTATCCTATCCTATCCTCTATCCTATTCTATCCTCTATCCTATCGTACCCTCAATCCTATCCTATCCTCTATGCTATCCTATCCTCTATCCTATCCTATTCTCTATCCTATCCTATCCTCTATCCTATCCTATCCTCTATCCTATCCTATCCTCTATCCTTTCCTATCCTCTATCCTATCCTATCCTCTATCATATCCTATCCTCTATCCTATCTTATCCTCTATCCTATTCTATCCTCTATCCTATCCAATCCTATATTATATTCTCTATCCTATCCTATCCTCTATCCTATCCTATCCTCTATCCTATAATATCCTCTATCCTATCCTATCCTCTATCAAACCCTATCCACTATCCTATCGTACCCTCTATCCTATCCTATCCTCTGTCCTATCCTATCCTCTATCCTATCCTATCCTCTATCCTATCCTATCCTCAACCTATGCTATCCTCTATCCTATCCTATCCTCTATCCTATCCTATCTCTATCCTATCCTATCCTCTATCCTATCCTATCCTCTAACATATCCTATCCGCTATCCTATCCTATCCTCTATCCTATTCTATTCTCTATCCTATCCTATCCTGTATCCTATCCTACCCTCTATCGTATCCTATCCTCTATCCTATCCTATCCTCTATCCTATCCTATTCTCTATCCTATCCTATCCTCTATCCTATCCTATCCTCTATCCTATCCTATCCTCTATCCTATTCTATCCTCTATCCTATCGTACCCTCAATCCTATCCTATCCTCTATGCTATCCTATCCTCTATCCTATCCTATTCTCTATCCTATCCTATCCTCTATCCTATCCTATCCTCTATCCTATCCTATCCTCTATCCTTTCCTATCCTCTATCCTATCCTATCCTCTATCATATCCTATCCTCTATCCTATCTTATCCTCTATCCTATTCTATCCTCTATCCTATCCAATCCTATATCCTATTCTCTATCCTATCGTACCCTCAATCCTATCCTATCCTCTATGCTATCCTATCCTCTATCCTATCCTATTCTCTATCCTATCCTATCCTCTATCCTATCCTATCCTCTAACATATCCTATCCGCTATCATATCCTATCCTCTATCCTATCCTATCCTCAACCTATCCTATCCTCTATCCTATCCTATCCTCTATCCTATCCTATCTCTATCCTATCCTATCCTCTATCCTATCCTATCCTCTAACATATCCTATCCGCTATCCTATCCTATCCTCTATCCTACTCTATCCTCTATCCTATCCAATCCTATATCCTATTCTCTATCCTATCCTATCCTCTATCGTATCCTATCCTCTATCCTATCCTAACCTCTATCCTATCCTATCCTCTATCCTATCCTATCCTCTATCCTATCCTATCCTCTAACATATCCGATCCGCTATCCTATCCTATCCTCTATCGTATCCTATCCTCTATGCTATCCTATCCTCTATCCTATCCTATTCTCTATCCTATCCTATCCTCTACCCTATCCTATCCTCTATCCTATAATATCCTCTATCCTATCCTATCCTCTATCCTATCCTATCCTCTATCATATGCTATCCTCTATCCTATCTTATCCTCTATCCTATTCTATCCTCTATCCTATCCAATCCTATATCCTATTCTCTATCCTATCCTATCCTCTATCCTAACCTATCCTCTATCCTATCATATCCTCTATCCTATCCTATCCTCTATCCTACCCTATCCACTATCCTATCGTACCCTCAATCCTATCCTATCCTCTATCCTATCCTATCCTCTATCCTATCCTATTCTCTATCCTATCCTATCCTCTATCCTATCCTATCCTCTATCCTATCCTATCCTCTATCCTATCCTATCCTCTATCCTATCCTATCCTCTAACATATCCTATCCGCTATCCTATCCTATCCTCTATCCTATCCTATCCTCAACCTATCCTATCCTCTATCCTATCCTATCCTCTATCCTATCCTATCTCTATCCTATCCTATCCTCTATCGTATCCTATCCTCTAACATATCCTATCCGCTATCCTATCCTATCCTCTATCCTATTCTATCCTCTATCCTATCCAATCCTATATCCTATACTCTATCCTATCCTATCCTCTATCCTATTCTATCCTCTATCCTATCCAATCCTATATCCTATTCTCTATCCTATCCTATCCTCTATCGTATCCTATCCTCTATCCTATCCTATCCTCTATCCTATCCTATCCTCTATCATATCCTATCCTCTATCCTATCCTATCCTCTATCCTATCCTATCCGCTATCCTAACCAATCCTATATCCTATTCTCTATCCTATCCTATCCTCTATCGTATCCTATCCTCTATCCTATCCTATCCTCTATCCTATCCTATCCTCTATCCTATCCTATCCTCTGTCCTATCCTATCTTCTAACATATCCGATCCGCTATCCTATCCTATCCTCTATCGTATCCTATCCTCTATCCTATCCTATCCTCTATCATATCCTATCCTCTATCCTATCCTATCCTCTATCCTATCCTATCCGCTATCCTATCCAATCCTATATCCTATTCTCTATCCTATCCTATCCTCTATCCTATCCTATCCTCTATCGTATCCTATCCTCTATCCTATCCTATCCTCTATCCTATCCTATCCTCTATCATATCCCATCCTCTATCCTATCCTATCCTCTATCCTATCCTATCCGCTATCCTATCCAATCCTATATCCTATTCTCTATCCTATCCTATCCTCTATCGTATCCTATCCTCTATCCTATCCTATCCTCTATCCTATCCTATCCTCTATCCTATCCTATCCTCTGTCCTATCCTATCTTCTAACATATCCGATCCGCTATCCTATCCTATCCTCTATCGTATCCTATCCTCTATCCTATCCTATCCTCTATCATATCCTATCCTCTATCCTATCCTATCCTCTATCCTATCCTATCCTCTATCCTATCCTATCCTCTAGCGTATCCTATCCTCTATCCTATTAAATCCTATATCGTATCCTCTATCCTATCCTATCCTCTATCGTATCCTATCCTCTATCCTATCCTATCCTCTATCCTATCCTATTCTCTATCCTATCCTCTATCCTATCCTCTATCCTATCCTCTATCCTATCCTATCCTCTATCCTATCCTATCCTCTATCCTATCCTATCCTCTATCGTATCCTATCCTCTATCCTATTAAATCCTATATCGTATCCTCTATCCTATCCTATCCTCTATCGTATCCTATCCTCTATCCTATCCTATCCTCTATCCTATCCTATTCTCTATCCTATCCTCTATCCTATCCTCTATCCTATCCTCTATCCTATCCTATCCTCTATCCTATCCTATCCTCTATCCTATCCTATCCTCTATCCTATCCTATCATCTATCATATCCTATCCGCTATCCTATCCTATCCTCTAACCTATCCTATCCTCTATCCTATCCTATCCTCTATCCTATCCTATCCTCTATCCTATCCTATCCTCTATCCTATCCTATCCACTATCATATCCTATCCTCTATCCTATCCTATCCTCTATCCTATCCTATCCTCTATCCTATCCGATCCTCTATCCTATCCTATCCTCTATCCTATACTATCCTCTATCCTATCCTAACCTCTATCCTATCCTATCCTCTATCCTGTTCTATCCTCTATCCTATCCAATCCTATATCCTATTCTCTATCCTATCCAATCCTATATCCTATTCTCCATCCTATCCTATCCTCTATCCTATCCTATCCTCTATCCTATCCTATCCTATCCTCTATCCTATCCTATCCTCTATCATATCCTATCCTCTATCCTATCCTATCCTCTATCCTATCCTATCCGCTATCCTATCCAATCCTATATCCTATTCTCTATCCTATCCTATCCACTATCCTATCCTATCCTCTATCCTATCCTATCCTCTATCGTATCCTATCCTCTATCCTATCCTATCCACTATCCTATCCTATCCTCTATCCTATCCTATCCGCTATCCTATCTTCTTCTCTATCCTATCCTATCCTCTATCCTATCATATCCTCTATCCTATCCTATCCTCTATCCTATCCTATCCTCTATCCTATCCAATCCTATATCCTATTCTCTATCCTATCCAATCCTATATCATATTCTCCATCCTATCCTATCCTCTATCCTATCCTATCCTCTATCCTATCCTATCCTCTATCCTATTCCATCCTCTATCCTATCCAATCCTATATCCTATTCTCTATCCTATACAATCCTATATCATATTCTCCATCCTATCCTATCCTCTATCCTATCCTATCCTCTATCCTATCCTATCCTCTATCCTATCCTACCCTCTATCATATCCTAACCTCTATCCTATCCTATCCTCTATCCTATCCTATCCTCTATCCTATCCTATCCTCTATCCTATCGAATCGTTTATCCTATCCTATCCTCTATCCTATCCTATCCTCTAACATATCCTATCCGCTATCCTATCCTATCCTATATCCTATTCTATCCTCTATCCTATCCAATTCTATATCCTATTCTCTATCCTATCCTATTCTCTATCGTATTGTATCCTCTATCCTATCCAATCCTATATCCTATCCTCTATCCTATCCTATGCTCTATCCTATCCTATCCTCTATCCTATCCTATTCTCTATCCTATCCTATCCTCTATCCTATTCTATCCTCTATCATATCCAATCCTATATCCTATTCTCTATCCTATCCTATTCTCTATCGTATCCTATCCTCTATCCTATCCAATCCTATATCGTATCCTCTATCCTATCCTATCCTCTATCCTATCCTATCCGCTATCCTATCCAATCCTATATCCTATTCTCTATCCTATCCTATCCTCTATCCTATCCTATCCTCTATCCTATCCTATTCTCTATCCTATCCTATCCTGTATCATATCCTATCCTCTATGCTATCCTATCATCTATCCTATCCTCTATTCTATCCAATCCTATATCCTGTCCTCTATCATATCCTATCCTCTATCCTATCCTATCCTCTATCCTATCCTATCCTATCCTCTATCCTAGCCTCTATCCTATCCTCTATCCTATCCTATCCTCTATCATATCCTATCCTCTATCCTATCCTATCCTATCCGCTATCCTATCCAATCCTATATCCTATTCTCTATCCTATCCTATCCTCTATCCTATCCTATCCGCTATCCTATCCAATGATATATCCTATTCTCTATCCTATCCTCTATCCTATCCCATCCTCTAACATATCCTGTCCGCTATCCTATCCTATCCTTTATCCTATTCTATCCTCTATCCTATCCAATCCTATATCCTATTCTCTATCCTATCCTATTCTCTATCGTATCCTATCCTCTATCCTATCCAATCCTATATCGTATCCTCTATCCTATCCTATCCTCTATCCTATCCAATCCTATATCCTATTCTCTATCCTACCCTATTCTCTATCGTATCCTATCCTCTATCCTATCCAATCCTATATCGTATCCTCTATCCTATCCTATCCTCTATCCTATCCTATCCACTATCCTATCCTATCCTCTATCCTATCCTATCCTCTATACTATCCTATCCTCTATCCTAGCCTATGGTTTATCCTATTCTATCCTCTATCCTATCCTATCCTCTATCCTATCCTATCCTCTATCCTATCCTATTCTCTATCCTATCCTATCCTCTATCCTATCCTATCCTCTATCCTATCCTATCCGCTATCCTATCCAATCCTATATCCTATTCTCTATCCTATCCTATCCTCTACCCTATCCTATCCTCTATCCTATCCTATTCTCTATCCTATCCTATCCTGTATCATATCCTATCCTCTATGCTATCCTATCATCTATCCTATCCTCTATTCTATCCAATCCTATATCCTGTCCTCTATCATATCCTATCCTCTATCCTATCCTATCCTCTATCCTATCCTATCCTCTATCCTATCCTATCCTCTATCATATCCTATCCGCTATCCTATCCTATCCTCTAACCTATCCTATCCTCTATCCTATCCTATCCTCTATCCTATCCTATCCTCTATCCTATCCTATCCACTATCATATCCTATCCTCTATCCTATCCTATCCTCTATCCTATCCTATCCTCTATCCTATCCGATCCTCTATCCTATCCTATCCTCTATCCTATACTATCCTCTATCCTATACTATCCTCTATACTATCCTATCCTCTATCCTAGCCTATCGTTTATCCTATCCTATCCTCTATCCTATCCTATCCTCTATCCTATCCTATCCTCTATCCTATCCTATTCTCTATCCTATCCTATCCTCTATCCTATCCTATCCTCTATCCTATCCTATCCGCTATCCTATCCAATCCTATATCCTATTCTCTATCCTATCCTATCCTCTACCCTATCCTATCCTCTATCCTATCCTATTCTCTATCCTATCCTATCCTGTATCATATCCTATCCTCTATGCTATCCTATCATCTATCCTATCCTCTATTCTATCCAATCCTATATCCTGTCCTCTATCATATCCTATCCTCTATCCTATCCTATCCTCTATCCTATCCTATCCTCTATCCTATCCTATCCTCTATCATATCCTATCCGCTATCCTATCCTATCCTCTAACCTATCCTATCCTCTATCCTATCCTATCCTCTATCCTATCCTATCCTCTATCCTATCCTATCCACTATCATATCCTATCCTCTATCCTATCCTATCCTCTATCCTATCCTATCCTCTATCCTATCCGATCCTCTATCCTATCCTATCCTCTATCCTATACTATCCTCTATCCTATCCTAACCTCTATCCTATCCTATCCTCTATCCTGTTCTATCCTCTATCCTATCCAATCCTATATCCTATTCTCTATCCTATCCAATCCTATATCCTATTCTCCATCCTATCCTATCCTCTATCCTATCCTATCCTCTATCCTATCCTATCCTATCCTCTATCCTATCCTATCCTCTATCATATCCTATCCTCTATCCTATCCTATCCTCTATCCTATCCTATCCGCTATCCTATCCAATCCTATATCCTATTCTCTATCCTATCCTATCCACTATCCTATCCTATCCTCTATCCTATCCTATCCTCTATCGTATCCTATCCTCTATCCTATCCTATCCACTATCCTATCCTATCCTCTATCCTATCATATCCTCTATCCTATCCTATCCTCTATCCTATCCTATCCTCTATCCTATCCAATCCTATATCCTATTCTCTATCCTATCCAATCCTATATCATATTCTCCATCCTATCCTATCCTCTATCCTATCCTATCCTCTATCCTATCCTATCCTCTATCCTATTCCATCCTCTATCCTATCCAATCCTATATCCTATTCTCTATCCTATACAATCCTATATCATATTCTCCATCCTATCCTATCCTCTATCCTATCCTATCCTCTATCCTATCCTATCCTCTATAATATCCTACCCTCTATCATATCCTAACCTCTATCCTATCCTATCCTCTATCCTATCCTATCCTCTATCCTATCCTATCCTCTATCCTATCGAATCGTTTATCCTATCCTATCCTCTATCCTATCCTATCCTCTAACATATCCTATCCGCTATCCTATCCTATCCTATATCCTATTCTATCCTCTATCCTATCCAATTCTATATCCTATTCTCTATCCTATCCTATTCTCTATCGTATTGTATCCTCTATCCTATCCAATCCTATATCCTATCCTCTATCCTATCCTATGCTCTATCCTATCCTATCCTCTATCCTATCCTCTTCTCTATCCTATCCTATCCTCTATCCTATTCTATCCTCTATCATATCCAATCCTATATCCTATTCTCTATCCTATCCTATTCTCTATCGTATCCTTTCCTCTATCCTATCCAATCCTATATCGTATCCTCTATCCTATCCTATCCTCTATCCTATCCTATCCGCTATCCTATCCAATCCTATATCCTATTCTCTATCCTATCCTATCCTCTATCCTATCCTATCCTCTATCCTATCCTATTCTCTATCCTATCCTATCCTGTATCATATCCTATCCTCTATGCTATCCTATCATCTATCCTATCCTCTATTCTATCCAATCCTATATCCTGTCCTCTATCATATCCTATCCTCTATCCTATCCTATCCTCTATCCTATCCTATCCTATCCTCTATCCTATCCTCTATCCTATCCTCTATCCTATCCTATCCTCTATCATATCCTATCCTCTATCCTATCCTATCCTATCCGCTATCCTATCCAATCCTATATCCTATTCTCTATCCTATCCTATCCTCTATCCTATCCTATCCGCTATCCTATCCAATGATATATCCTATTCTCTATCCTATCCTATCCTCTATCCTATCCCATCCTCTAACATATCCTGTCCGCTATCCTATCCTATCCTTTATCCTATTCTATCCTCTATCCTATCCAATCCTATATCCTATTCTCTATCCTATCCTATTCTCTATCGTATCCTATCCTCTATCCTATCCAATCCTATATCCTATTCTCTATCCTATCCTATCCTCTATCCTATCCTATCCTCTATCCTATCCTATCCTCTATCCTATCCTATTCTCTATCCTATCCTATCCTCTATCCTATCCTATTCTCTATCCTATCCTATCCTCTATCCTATCCTATCCTCTATCCTATCCTATCCTCTATCCTATCCTATTCTCTATCCTATCCTATCCTCTATCCTATCCTATCCTCTATCCTATCCTATCCTCTATCCTATCCTATCCTCTATCCTATCCTATCCTCTATCCTATCCTATTCTCTATCCTATCCTATCCTCTATCCTATCCTATCCTCTATCATATCCTATCCTCTATCCTATCCTATCCTCTATCCTATCCTATCCTCTATCCTCTATCCTATCCTATCCTCTATCATATCCTATCCTCTATCCTATCCTATCCTCTATACTATTCTATCATCTATCCTATCCAATCCTATATCCTAACCAATCCCATATCCTATTCTCTATCCTATCCTATCCTCTATCGTATCCTATCCTATCCTCTATCCTATCCTATCCTCTATCATATCCTATCCTCTATCCTATCCAATCCTCTATCCTATTCTATCCGCTATCCTATCCAATCCTATATCCTATTCTCTATCCTATCCTATCCTCTATCCTATCCTATTCTCTATCCTATCCTATCCTCTATCCTATTCTATCCTCTATCCTATCCTATCCTCTATCCTATCCTATCCTCTATCATATCGTATCCTCTATCCTATCCTATCCTCTATCCTATCCTATCCGCTATCCTATCCAATCCTATATCCTGTTCTCTATCCTATCCTATCCTCTATCCTATCCTATCCTCTATCCTATCCTATCCTCTATCCTATCCTATTCTCTATCCTATCCTATCCTCTATCCTATCCTATCCTCTGTCCTATCCTATCCGCTATCCTATCCAATCCTATATCCTATTCTCTATCCTATCTTATCCTCTACCCTATCCTATCCTCTATCCTATCCTATTCTCTATCCTATCCTATCCTGTATCATATCCTATCCTCTATGCTATCCTATCATCTATCCTATCCTCTATTCTATCCAATCCTATATCCTGTCCTCTATCATATCCTATCCTCTATCCTATCCTATCCTCTATCCTATCCTATCCTATCCTCTATCCTATCCTCTATCCTATCCTATCCTCTATCATATCCTATCCTCTATCCTATCCTATCCTATTCGCTATCCTATCCAATCCTATATCCTATTCTCTATCCTATCCTATCCTCTATCCTATCCTATCCGCTATCCTATCCAATCCTATATCCTATTCTCTATCCTATCCTATCCTCTAACCTATCCCATCCTCTAACATATCCTGTCCGCTATCCTATCCTATCCTTTATCCTATTCTATCCTCTATCCTATCCAATCCTATATCCTATTCTCTATCCTATCCTATTCTCTATCGTATCCTATCCTCTATCCTATCCAATCCTATATCGTATCCTCTATCCTATCCTATCCTCTATCCTATCCAATCCTATATCCTATTCTCTATCCTACCCTATTCTCTATCGTATCCTATCCTCTATCCTATCCAATCCTATATCGTATCCTCTATCCTATCCTATCCTCTATCCTATCCTATCCACTATCCTATCCTATCCTCTATCCTATCCTATCCTCTATACTATCCTATCCTCTATCCTATCCTATCGTTTATCCTATCCTATCCTCTATCCTATCCTATCCTCTATCATATCCTATCCTCTATCATATCGTATCCTCTATCCTATCCTATCCTCTATCCTATCCTATCCGCTATCCTATCCAATCCTATATCGTATCCTCTATCCTATCCTATCCTCTATCCTATCCAATCCTATATCCTATTCTCTATCCTACCCTATTCTCTATCGTATCCTCTCCTCTATCCTATCCAATCCTATATCGTATCCTCTATCCTATCCTATCCTCTATCCTATCCTATCCTCTATCATATCCTATCCGCCATCCTATCCTATCCTCTATCCTATCCTATTCTCTATCCTATCCTATCCTCTATCCTATCCTATCCTCTATCCTATCCTATCCGCTATCCTATCCAATCCTATATCCTATTCTCTATCCTATCCTATCCTCTACCCTATCCTATCCTCTATCCTATCCTATTCTCTATCCTATCCTATCCTGTATCATATCCTATCCTCTATGCTATCCTATCATCTATCCTATCCTCTATTCTATCCAATCCTATATCCTGTCCTCTATCATATCCTATCCTCTATCCTATCCTATCCTCTATCCTATCCTATCCTATCCTCTATCCTATCCTCTATCCTATCCTCTATCCTATCCTATCCTCTATCATATCCTATCCTCTATCCTATCCTATCCTATCCGCTATCCTATCCAATCCTATATCCTATTCTCTATCCTATCCTATCCTCTATCCTATCCTATCCGCTATCCTATCCAATGATATATCCTATTCTCTATCCTATCCTATCCTCTATCCTATCCCATCCTCTAACATATCCTGTCCGCTATCCTATCCTATCCTTTATCCTATTCTATCCTCTATCCTATCCAATCCTATATCCTATTCTCTATCCTATCCTATTCTCTATCGTATCCTATCCTCTATCCTATCCAATCCTATATCGTATCCTCTATCCTATCCTATCCTCTATCCTATCCAATCCTATATCCTATTCTCTATCCTACCCTATTCTCTATCGTATCCTATCCAATCCTATATCGTATCCTCTATCCTATCCTATCCTCTATCCTATCCTATCCACTATCCTATCCTATCCTCTATCCTATCCTATCCTCTATACTATCCTATCCTCTATCCTAGCCTATCGTTTATCCTATCCTATCCTCTATCCTATCCTATCCTCTATCATATCCTATTCGCTATCCTATCCTATCCTCTATCCTATCCTATCCTCTATCCTATCCTATCCTCTATCCTATTCTATCCTCTATCCTATCCAATCCTATATCCTATTCTCTATCCTATCCAATCCTATATCCTATTCTCCATCCTATCCTATCCTCTATCCTATCCTATCCTCTATCCTATCCTATCCTATCCTCTATCCTATCCTATCCTATCCTCTATCCTATCCTATCCTCTATCCTATCCTATCCTCTATCCTATCCTATTCTCTATCCTATCCTATCCTCTATCCTATCCTATCCTCTATCATATCCTATCCTCTATCCTATCCTATCCTCCATCCTATCCTATCCTCTATCCTCTATCCTATCCTATCCTCTATCATATCCTATCCTCTATCCTATCCTATCCTCTATACTATTCTATCATCTATCCTATCCAATCCTATATCCTAACCAATCCCATATCCTATTCTCTATCCTATCCTATCCTCTATCGTATCCTATCCTATCCTCTATCCTATCCTATCCTCTATCATATCCTATCCTCTATCCTATCCAATCCTCTATCCTATTCTATCCGCTATCCTATCCAATCCTATATCCTATTCTCTATCCTATCCTATCCTCTATCCTATCCTATTCTCTATCCTATCCTATCCTCTATCCTATTCTATCCTCTATCCTATCCTATCCTCTATCCTATCCTATCCTCTATCATATCGTATCCTCTATCCTATCCTATCCTCTATCCTATCCTATCCGCTATCCTATCCAATCCTATATCCTGTTCTCTATCCTATCCTATCCTCTATCCTATCCTATCCTCTATCCTATCCTATCCTCTATCCTATCCTATTCTCTATCCTATCCTATCCTCTATCCTATCCTATCCTCTGTCCTATCCTATCCGCTATCCTATCCAATCCTATATCCTATTCTCTATCCTATCTTATCCTCTACCCTATCCTATCCTCTATCCTATCCTATTCTCTATCCTATCCTATCCTGTATCATATCCTATCCTCTATGCTATCCTATCATCTATCCTATCCTCTATTCTATCCAATCCTATATCCTGACCTCTATCATATCCTATCCTCTATCCTATCCTATCCTCTATCCTATCCTATCCTATCCTCTATCCTATCCTCTATCCTATCCTATCCTCTATCATATCCTATCCTCTATCCTATCCTATCCTATCCGCTATCCTATCCAATCCTATATCCTGTTCTCTATCCTATCCTATCCTCTATCCTATCCTATCCTCTATCCTATCCTATCCTCTATCCTATCCTATTCTCTATCCTATCCTATCCTCTATCCTATCCTATCCTCTGTCCTATCCTATCCGCTATCCTATCCAATCCTATATCGTATCCTCTATCCTATCCTATCCTCTATCCTATCCAATCCTATATCCTATTCTCTATCCTACCCTATTCTCTATCGTATCCTATCCTCTATCCTATCCAATCCTATATCGTATCCTCTATCCTATCCTATCCGCTATCCTATCCAATCCTATATCCTGTTCTCTATCCTATCCTATCCTCTATCCTATCCTATCCTCTATCCTATCCTATCCTCTATCCTATCCTATTCTCTATCCTATCCTATCCTCTATCCTATCCTATCCTCTATCCTATCCTATCCGCTATCCTATCCAATCCTATATCCTATTCTCTATCCTATCCTATCCTCTACCCTATCCTATCCTCTATCCTATCCTATTCTCTATCCTATCCTATCCTGTATCATATCCTATCCTCTATGCTATCCTATCATCTATCCTATCCTCTATTCTATCCAATCCTATATCCTGTCCTCTATCATATCCTATCCTCTATCCTATCCTATCCTCTATCCTATCCTATCCTATCCTCTATCCTATCCTCTATCCTATCCTCTATCCTATCCTATCCTCTATCATATCCTATCCTCTATCCTATCCTATCCTATCCGCTATCCTATCCAATCCTATATCCTATTCTCTATCCTATCCTATCCTCTATCCTATCCTATCCGCTATCCTATCCAATGATATATCCTATTCTCTATCCTATCCTATCCTCTATCCTATCCCATCCTCTAACATATCCTGTCCGCTATCCTATCCTATCCTTTATCCTATTCTATCCTCTATCCTATCCAATCCTATATCGTATTCTCTATCCTATCCTATTCTCTATCGTATCCTATCCTCTATCCTATCCAATCCTATATCGTATCCTCTATCCTATCCTATCCTCTATCCTATCCAATCCTATATCCTATTCTCTATCCTACCCTATTCTCTATCGTATCCTATCCTCTATCCTATCCAATCCTATATCGTATCCTCTATCCTATCCTATCCTCTATCCTATCCTATCCACTATCCTATCCTATCCTCTATCCTATCCTATCCTCTATACTATCCTATCCTCTATCCTAGCCTATCGTTTATCCTATCCTATCCTCTATCCTATCCTATCCTCTATCATATCCTATCCGCTATCCTATCCTATCCTCTATCCTATCCTATCCTCTATCCTATCCTATCCTCTATCCTATTCTATCCTCTATCCTATCCTATCCTCTATCCTATCCTATCCTATCCTCTATCCTATCCTATCCTATCCTCTATCCTATCCTATCCTCTATCCTATCCTATCCTCTATCATATCCTATCCTCTATCCTATCCTATCCTCCATCCTATCCTATCCTCTATCCTCTATCCTATCCTATCCTCTATCATATCCTATCCTCTATCCTATCCTATCCTCTATACTATTCTATCATCTATCCTATCCAATCCTATATCCTAACCAATCCCATATCCTATTCTCTATCCTATCCTATCCTCTATCGTATCCTATCCTATCCTCTATCCTATCCTATCCTCTATCATATCCTATCCTCTATCCTATCCAATCCTCTATCCTATTCTATCCGCTATCCTATCCAATCCTATATCCTATTCTCTATCCTATCCTATCCTCTATCCTATCCTATTCTCTATCCTATCCTATCCTCTATCCTATTCTATCCTCTATCCTATCCTATCCTCTATCCTATCCTATCCTCTATCATATCGTATCCTCTATCCTATCCTATCCTCTATGCTATCCTATCATCTATCCTATCCTCTATTCTATCCAATCCTATATCCTGACCTCTATCATATCCTATCCTCTATCCTATCCTATCCTCTATCCTATCCTATCCTATCCTCTATCCTATCCTCTATCCTATCCTATCCTCTATCATATCCTATCCTCTATCCTATCCTATCCTATCCGCTATCCTATCCAATCCTATATCCTATTCTCTATCCTATCCTATCCTCTATCCTATCCTATCCGCTATCCTATCCAATCCTATATCCTATTCTCTATCCTATCCTATCCTCTATCCTATCCCATCCTCTAACATATCCTGTCCGCTATCCTATCCTATCCTTTATCCTATTCTATCCTCTATCCTATCCAATCCTATATCCTATTCTCTATCCTATCCTATTCTCTATCGTATCCTATCCTCTATCCTATCCAATCCTATATCGTATCCTCTATCCTATCCTATCCTCTATCCTATCCAATCCTATATCCTATTCTCTATCCTACCCTATTCTCTATCGTATCCTATCCTCTATCCTATCCAATCCTATATCGTATCCTCTATCCTATCCTATCCTCTATCCTATCCTATCCACTATCCTATCCTATCCTCTATCCTATCATATCCTCTATACTATCCTATCCTCTATCCTATCCTATCGTTTATCCTATCCTATCCTCTATCCTATCCTATCCTCTATCATATCCTATCCGCCATCCTATCCTATCCTCTATCCTATCCTATCCTCTATCCTATTCTATCCTCTATCCTATCCAATCCTATATCCTATTCTCTATCCTATCCAATCCTATATCCTATTCTCCATCCTATCCTATCCTCTATCCTATCCTATCCTCTATCCTATCCTATCCTATCCTCTATCCTATCCTATCCTCTATCCTATCCTATCCTCTATCCTATCCTATTCTCTATCCTATCCTATCCTCTATCCTATCCTATCCTCTATCATATCCTATCCTCTATCCTATCCTATCCTCTATCCTATCCTATCCTCTATCCTCTATCCTATCCTATCCTCTATCATATCCTATCCTCTATCCTATCCTATCCTCTATACTATTCTATCATCTATCCTATCCAATCCTATATCCTATCCAATCCTATATCCTATTCTCTATCCTATCCTATCCTCTATCGTATCCTATCCTCTATCGTATCCTATCATATCCTCTATCCTATCCTATCCTCTATCATATCCTATCCTCTATCCTATCCAATCCTCTATCCTATTCTATCCGCTATCCTATCCAATCCTATATCCTATTCTCTATCCTATCCTATCCTCTATCCTATCCTATTCTCTATCCTATCCTATCCTCTATCCTATTCTATCCTCTATCCTATCCTATCCTCTATCCTATCCTATCCTCTATCATATCCTATCCTCTATCCTATCCTATCCTCTATCCTATTCTATCCTCTATCCTATCCAATCCTATATCCTATTCTCTATCCTATCCAATCCTATATCCTATTCTCCATCCTATCCTATCCTCTATCCTATCCTATAACCTATCCTATCCTCTATCCTATCCTATCCTCTATCCTATCCTATCCTCTATCCTATCCTATCCTATTCTCTATCCTATCCTATCCTCTACACTATCCTATCCTCTATCCTATCCTATTCTCTATCCTATCCTATCCTGTATCATATCCTATCCTCTATCCTATCCAATCCACTATCCTATCCTATCCTCTATCCTATCCTATCCTCTATCCTATCCTATCCACTATCCTATCCTATCCACTATCTTATCCTATCCTATATCCTATGCTATCCTCTATCCTATCCTATCGTTTATCCTATCCTATCCTCTATCCTATCCTATCCTCTATCCTATCCTATCCTCTATCCTATCCTATCCTCTATCCTATCCTATCCTCTATCCTATCCTATCCTCTATCCTATCCTATCCTCTATCCTATCCTATCCTCTATCCTATCCTATCCTCTATCCTATCCAATCCTATATCCTATTCTCTATCCTATCCAATCCTATATCATATTCTCCATCCTATCCTATCCTCTATCCTATCCTATCCTCTATCCTATCCTATCCTCTATCCTATTCCATCCTCTATCCTATCCAATCCTATATCCTATTCTCTATCCTATCCAATCCTATATCATATTCTCCATCCTATCCTATCCTCTATCCTATCCTATCCTCTATCCTATCCTATCCTCTATCCTATCCTATCCTCTATCCTATCCTATCCTCTATCCTATCCTATCCTCTATCCTATCCTATCCTCTATCCTATCCTATCCTCTATCCTATCGAATCGTTTATCCTATCCTATCCTCTATCCTATCCTATCCTCTAACATATCCTATCCGCTATCCTATCTTATCCTATATCCTATTCTATCCTCTATCCTATCCAATTCTATATCCTATTCTCTATCCTATGCTATTCTCTATCGTATTGTATCCTCTATCCTATCCAATCCTATATCCTATCCTCTATCCTATCCTATGCTCTATCCTATCCTATCCTCTATCCTATCCTGTTCTCTATCCTATCCTATCCTCTATCCTATTCTATCCTCTATCATATCCAATCCTATATCCTATTCTCTATCCTATCCTATTCTCTATCGTACCCTATCCTCTATCCTATCCAATCCTATATCGTATCCTCTATCCTATCCTATCCTCTATCCTATCCTATCCGCTATCCTATCCAATCCTATATCCTATTCTCTATCCTATCCTATCCTCTATCCTATCCTATCCTCTATCCTATCCTATCCTCTATCCTATCCTATTCTCTATCCTATCCTATCCTCTATCCTATCCTATCCTCTATCCTATCCTATCCGCTATCCTATCCAATCCTATATCCTATTCTCTATCCTATCCTATCCTCTACCCTATCCTATCCTCTATCCTATCCTATTCTCTATCCTATCCTATCCTGTATCATATCCTATCCTCTATGCTATCCTATCATCTATCCTATCCTCTATTCTATCCAATCCCATATCCTGTCCTCTATCATATCCTATCCTCTATCCTATCCTATCCTCTATCCTATCCTATCCTATCCTCTATCCTATCCTCTATCCTATCCTATCCTCTATCATATCCTATCCTCTATCCTATCCTATCCTATCCGCTATCCTATCCAATCCTATATCCTATTCTCTATCCTATCCTATCCTCTATCCTATCCTATCCGCTATCCTATCCAATGATATATCCTATTCTCCATCCTATCCTATCCTCTATCCTATCCCATCCTCTAACATATCCTGTCCGCTATCCTATCCTATCCTTTATCCTATTCTATCCCCTATCCTATCCAATCCTATATCCTATTCTCTATCCTATCCTATTCTCTATCGTATCCTATCCTCTATCCTATCCAATCCTATATCGTATCCTCTATCCTATCCTATCCTCTATCCTATCCAATCCTATATCCTATTCTCTATCCTACCCTATTCTCTATCGTATCCTATCCGCTATCCTATCCTATCCTCTATCCTATCCTATCCTCTATCCTATTCTATCCTCTATCCTATCCAATCCTATATCCTATTCTCTATCCTATCCAATCCTATATCCTATTCTCCATCCTATCCTATCCTCTATCCTATCCTATCCTCTATCCTATCCTATCCTATCCTGTATCCTATCCTATCCTCTATCCTATCCTATCCTCTATCCTATCCTATTCTCTATCCTATCCTATCCTCTATCCTATCCTATCCTCTATCATATCCTATCCTCTATCCTATCCTATCCTCTATCCTATCCTATCCTCTATCCTCTATCCTATCCTATCCTCTATCATATCCTATCCTCTATCCTATCCTATCCTCTATACTATTCTATCATCTATCCTATCCTATCCTCTATCCTATCCTATCCTCTATCCTATCCTATCCTCTATCCTATCCAATCCTATATCCTATTCTCTATCCTATCCAATCCTATATCATATTCTCCATCCTATCCTATCCTCTATCCTATCCTATCCTCTATCCTATCCTATCCTCTATCCTATTCCATCCTCTATCCTATCCAATCCTATATCCTATTCTCTATCCTATCCAATCCTATATCATATTCTCCATCCTATCCTATCCTCTATCCTATCCTATCCTCTATCCTATCCTATCCTCTATCCTATCCTATCCTCTATCCTATCCTATCCTCTATCCTATCCTATCCTCTATCCTATCCTATCCTCTATCCTATCCTATCCTCTATCCTATCCTATCCTCTATCCTATCGAATCGTTTATCCTATCCTATCCTCTATCCTATCCTATCCTCTAACATATCCTATCCGCTATCCTATCTTATCCTATATCCTATTCTATCCTCTATCCTATCCAATTCTATATCCTATTCTCTATCCTATGCTATTCTCTATCGTATTGTATCCTCTATCCTATCCAATCCTATATCCTATCCTCTATCCTATCCTATGCTCTATCCTATCCTATCCTCTATCCTATCCTGTTCTCTATCCTATCCTATCCTCTATCCTATTCTATCCTCTATCATATCCAATCCTATATCCTATTCTCTATCCTATCCTATTCTCTATCGTACCCTATCCTCTATCCTATCCAATCCTATATCGTATCCTCTATCCTATCCTATCCTCTATCCTATCCTATCCGCTATCCTATCCAATCCTATATCCTATTCTCTATCCTATCCTATCCTCTATCCTATCCTATCCTCTATCCTATCCTATCCTCTATCCTATCCTATTCTCTATCCTATCCTATCCTCTATCCTATCCTATCCTCTATCCTATCCTATCCGCTATCCTATCCAATCCTATATCCTATTCTCTATCCTATCCTATCCTCTACCCTATCCTATCCTCTATCCTATCCTATTCTCTATCCTATCCTATCCTGTATCATATCCTATCCTCTATGCTATCCTATCATCTATCCTATCCTCTATTCTATCCAATCCCATATCCTGTCCTCTATCATATCCTATCCTCTATCCTATCCTATCCTCTATCCTATCCTATCCTATCCTCTATCCTATCCTCTATCCTATCCTATCCTCTATCATATCCTATCCTCTATCCTATCCTATCCTATCCGCTATCCTATCCAATCCTATATCCTATTCTCTATCCTATCCTATCCTCTATCCTATCCTATCCGCTATCCTATCCAATGATATATCCTATTCTCCATCCTATCCTATCCTCTATCCTATCCCATCCTCTAACATATCCTGTCCGCTATCCTATCCTATCCTTTATCCTATTCTATCCCCTATCCTATCCAATCCTATATCCTATTCTCTATCCTATCCTATTCTCTATCGTATCCTATCCTCTATCCTATCCAATCCTATATCGTATCCTCTATCCTATCCTATCCTCTATCCTATCCAATCCTATATCCTATTCTCTATCCTACCCTATTCTCTATCGTATCCTATCCGCTATCCTATCCTATCCTCTATCCTATCCTATCCTCTATCCTATTCTATCCTCTATCCTATCCAATCCTATATCCTATTCTCTATCCTATCCAATCCTATATCCTATTCTCCATCCTATCCTATCCTCTATCCTATCCTATCCTCTATCCTATCCTATCCTATCCTGTATCCTATCCTATCCTCTATCCTATCCTATCCTCTATCCTATCCTATTCTCTATCCTATCCTATCCTCTATCCTATCCTATCCTCTATCATATCCTATCCTCTATCCTATCCTATCCTCTATCCTATCCTATCCTCTATCCTCTATCCTATCCTATCCTCTATCATATCCTATCCTCTATCCTATCCTATCCTCTATACTATTCTATCATCTATCCTATCCAATCCTATATCCTAACCAATCCCATATCCTATTCTCTATCCTATCCTATCCTCTATCGTATCCTATCCTATCCTCTATCCTATCCTATCCTCTATCATATCCTATCCTCTATCCTATCCAATCCTCTATCCTATTCTATCCGCTGTCCTATCCAATCCTATATCCTATTCTCTATCCTATCCTATCCTCTATCCTATCCTATTCTCTATCCTATCCTATCCTCTATCCTATTCTATCCTCTATCCTATCCTATCCTCTATCCTATCCTATCCTCTATCCTATCCTATCCTCTATCCTATCCTATTCTCTATCCTATCCTATCCTCTATCCTATCCTATCCTCTATCCTATCCTATCCGCTATCCTATCCAATCCTATATCCTATTCTCTATCCTATCCTATCCTCTACCCTATCCTATCCTCTATCCTATCCTATTCTCTATCCTATCCTATCCTGTATCATATCCTATCCTCTATGCTATCCTATCATCTATCCTATCCTCTATTCTATCCAATCCTATATCCTGTCCTCTATCATATCCTATCCTCTATCCTATCCTATCCTCTATCCTATCCTATCCTATCCTCTATCCTATCCTCTATCCTATCCTCTATCCTATCCTATCCTCTATCATATCCTATCCTCTATCCTATCCTATCCTATCCGCTGTCCTATCCAATCCTATATCCTATTCTCTATCCTATCCTATCCTCTATCCTATCCTATCCGCTATCCTATCCAATCCTATATCCTATTCTCTATCCTATCCTATCCTCTATCCTATCCCATCCTCTAACATATCCTGTCCGCTATCCTATCCTATCCTTTATCCTATTCTATCCTCTATCCTATCCAATCCTATATCCTATTCTCTATCCTATCCTATTCTCTATCGTATCCTATCCTCTATCCTATCCAATCCTATATCGTATCCTCTATCCTATCCTATCCTCTATCCTATCCAATCCTATATCCTATTCTCTATCCTACCCTATTCTCTATCGTATCCTATCCTCTATCCTATCCAATCCTATATCGTATCCTCTATCCTATCCTATCCTCTATCCTATCCTATCCACTATCCTATCCTATCCTCTAACCTATCCTATCCTCTATACTATCCTATCCTCTATCCTATCCTATCGTTTATCCTATCCTATCCTCTATCCTATCCTATCCTCTATCATATCCTATCCGCCATCCTATCCTATCCTCTATCCTATCCTATCCTCTATCCTATTCTATCCTCTATCCTATCCAATCCTATATCCTATTCTCTATCCTATCCAATCCTATATCCTATTCTCCATCCTATCCTATCCTCTATCCTATCCTATCCTCTATCCTATCCTATCCTATCCTCTATCCTATCCTATCCTCTATCCTATCCTATCCTCTATCCTATCCTATTCTCTATCCTATCCTATCCTCTATCCTATCCTATCCTCTATCATATCCTATCCTCTATCCTATCCTATCCTCTATCCTATCCTATCCTCTATCCTCTATCCTATCCTATCCTCTATCATATCCTATCCTCTATCCTATCCTATCCTCTATACTATTCTATCATCTATCCTATCCAATCCTATATCCTATCCAATCCTATATCCTATTCTCTATCCTATCCTATCCTCTATCGTATCCTATCCTCTATCGTATCCTATCCTATCCTCTTTCCTATCCTATCCTCTATCATATCCTATCCTCTATCCTATCCAATCCTCTATCCTATTCTATCCGCTATCCTATCCAATCCTATATCCTATTCTCTATCCTATCCTATCCTCTATCCTATGCTATTCTCTATCCTATCCTATCCTCTATCCTATTCTATCCTCTATCCTATCCTATCCTCTATCCTATCCTATCCTCTATCATATCCTATCCTCTATCCTATCCTATCCTCTATCCTATTCTATCCTCTATCCTATCCAATCCTATATCCTATTCTCTATCCTATCCAATCCTATATCCTATTCTCCATCCTATCCTATCCTCTATCCTATCCTATAACCTATCCTATCCTCTATCCTATCCTATCCTCTATCCTATCCTATCCTATTCTCTATCCTATCCTATCCTCTACACTATCCTATCCTCTATCCTATCCTATTCTCTATCCTATCCTATCCTGTATCATATCCTATCCTCTATCCTATCCAATCCACTATCCTATCCTATCCTCTATCCTATCCTATCCTCTATCCTATCCTATCCACTATCCTATCCTATCCACTATCCTATCCTATCCACTATCTTATCCTATCCTATATCCTATCCTATCCTCTATCCTATCCTATCGTTTATCCTATCCTATCCTCTATCCTATCCTATCCTCTATCCTATCCTATCCTCTATCCTATCCTATCCTATCCTCTACCGTATATTATCCTCTATCCTATCCTATCCTCTACCCTATCCTATCCTCTATCCTATCCTATTATCTATCCTATCCAATCCTATATCGTATCCTCTATCCTATCCTATCCTCTATCCTATCCTATTCTCTATCCTATCCTATCCTGTATCCTATCCTACCCTCTATCGTATCCTATCCTCTATCCTATCCTATCCTATTCTCTATCCTATCCTATCCTCTATCCTATCCTATCCTCTATCATATCCTATCCGCTATCCTATCCTATCCTCTAACATATCCTATCCTCTATCCTATCCTATCCTCTATCCTATCCTATCCGCTATCCTATCCAATCCTATATCCTATTCTCTAACCTATCCTATCCTCTATCCTATCCTATCCTCTATCCTATCCTATTCTCTATCCTATCCTATCCTCTATCCTATTCTATCCTCTATCCTATCCTATCCTCTATCCTATCCTATCCTCTATCATATCCTATCCTCTATCCTATCCTATCCTCTATCCTATTCTATCCTCTATCCTATCCAATCTATATCCTATTCTCTATCCTATCCTATCCTCTATGCTATCCTATCCTCTATCCTATCCTATCCTCTATCCTATCCTATTCTCTATCCTATCCTATCCTCTATCCTATTCTATCCTCTATCCTATCCAATCCTATATCCTATTCTCTATCCTATCCTATCCTCTATCGTATCCTATCCTCTATCCTATCCTATCCTCTACCCTATCCTATCCTCTATCCTATCCTATTCTCTATCCTATCCTATAATGTATCATATCCTATCCTCTATCCTATCCTATCATCTATCCTATCCTCTATTCTATCCAATCCTATCTCCTGTCCTCTATCATATCCTATCCTCTATCCTATCCTATCCTCTATCCTATCCTCCATTCTATCCAATCCTATATCCTATCCTCTATCATATCCTATCCTCTATCCTATCCTATCCTCTATCCTATCCTATCCGCTATCCTATCCAATCCTATATCCTATTCTCTATCCTATCCTATCCTCTATCCTATCCTATCCTCTATCCTATCCTATCCTCTATCCTATCCTATCCTATCCTCTATCCTATCCTATCCTCTATCATATCCTATCCTCTATCCTATCCTATCCTCTATCCTATCCTATCCGTTATCCTATCCAATCCTATATCCTATTTTCTATCCTCTCCAATCCTATATCCTATTCTCCATCCTATCCTATCCTCTATCCTATCCTATCCTTTATCCTATCCTATCCTATCCTCTATCCTATTCTATCCTCTATCCTATCCTCTATCCTATCCTCTATCCTATCCTATCCCCTATCCTATCCTATCCTCTATCCTATCCTATCCTCTATCCTATCCTATCCTCTATCCTATCCTATCCTCTATCCTATCCTATCCTCTATCATATCCTATCCTCTATCCTATCCTATCCTCTATCCTATCCTATCCTCTATCCTATCCTATCCTCTATCCTATCCTATCCTATCCTCTATCCTATCCTATCCTCTATCATATCCTATCCTCTATCCTATCCTATCCTCTATCCAATCCTATCCGCTATCCTATCCAATCCTATATCCTATTCTCTATCCTATCCTATCCTCTATCCTATCCTAACCTCTATCCTATCCTATCCTATCCTCTATCCTATCCTATCCTATCCTCTATCCTATCCTATCCTCTATCATATCCTATCCTCTATCCTATCCTATCCTCTATCCTATCCTATCCTATCCTCTATCCTATCCTATCCTCTATCATATCCTATCCTCTATCCTATCCTATCCTCTATCCTATCCTATCCGCTATCCTATCCAATCCTATATCCTATTCTCTATCCTATCCTATCCTCTATCCTATCCTATCCTCTATCCTATCCTATCCTCTATCCTATCCTATCCTCTATCCTATCCTATCCTCTATCCTATCCTATCCTATCCTCTATCCTATCCTATCCTCTATCATATCCTATCCTCTATCCTATCCTATCCTCTATCCTATCCTATCCGCTATCCTATCCAATCCTATATCCTATTCTCTATCCTATCCTATCCTCTATCCTATCCTATCCTCTATCCTATCCTATCCGCTATCCTATCCAATCCTATATCCTATTCTCTATCCTATCCTATCCTCTATCCTATCCTATCCAATATCCTATCCTATTCTCTATCCTATCCTATCCTCTATCCTATTCTATCCTCTATCCTATCCTATCCTCTATCCTATCCTATCCTCTATCATATCCTATCCTCTATCCTATTCTATCCTCTATCCTATCCAATCCTATATCCTATTCTCTATCCTATCCAATCCTATATCCTATTCTCCATCCTATCCTATCCTCTATCATATCCTATAACCTATCCTATGCTATCCTCTATCCTATCCTATCCTATTCTCTATCCTACCCTATCCTCTACCCTATCCTATCCTCTATCCTATCCTATCCTCTATCCTATCCTATCCTCTATCCTATCCTATCCTCTATCCTATCCTATCCTCTATCCTATCCTATCCTCTATCCTATCCTATCCTCTATCCTATCCTATCCC